>NW_019523379.1:0-747 GCF_002814215.2 Seriola lalandi dorsalis | reverse complement strand
GTTCGTGTCGGAGAAGCGACAGGATCCTTTAAATTCTACTAAAGCGGAGTCACTTAAATATCCAGACGTTCCAGGAACTAAAGTCAGAGTGAGTCAGAGGACGGAAATAGATGGAGACGACTGCTGAGGAGCCGCGGAGCAAGGCAGCTGATATCAGACTGCTGCGAACAAAAGGAAACAAACGAGAACAGAATAGAACGAAACACAACACAAAAGGGAAGAAAAGAAAGCAGAAGAGATCAGAGGTGAACATAGAAGAACAGAACAGAAAAGAACAGATGACAAGAGACCAGAATAGAATAGAATAGAACAGAATAGAATAGAATAGAATAGAATAGAATAGAATAAAATAGAATAGAACAGAATAGAACAGAACAGAACAGAATAGAATAGAACAGAATAGAATAGAACAGAATAGAATAGAATAGAATAGAATAGAATAGAACAGAATAGAATAGAATAGAATAGAATAGAATAGAATAGAATAGATCTGTCTGACCTCTCTCCTGCCGTCCTACTCGCAGTGTTCCTTCTTTCTGGAAGTTTCCAGATGTTTCTCCTCTGGACAGTAACAGCAGCTGGCTGCGGTTCACCCTCAGCTTCATCCTCCTCATCTTCATCCTCCTCTTCCTCTTCCTCCTCCTCCTCACTACACATCAACTGTCTGCGAGCCCCATCATCATCATCATCATCATCATCATCATCATCATCATCAGGGTGTGATGATGATGCCTGTGTGCATACAGA
>NW_019523378.1:2098-2506 GCF_002814215.2 Seriola lalandi dorsalis | reverse complement strand
CTCTCTCTCTCTCTCTCTCTCTCTCTCTCTCTCTCTCTCTCTCTCTCTCTCTCTCTCCCTCTTAATCCCAGTAAGACTCTGTGTGTTCCAGAGGAATAACTTCACCACTGAATATCGGTATCATCTAAAGAATGAAAGTAATAAGGCAGAGGAGAACATCAGCGGGTCGAGTGAGAGAGAAACGATAAATCCTATCGGGGGGGCTTTAGATACGATTCACTCACACACAAACTGCTGTAAATCGCTGGTTTGCTTTTGTGAAAGGAAGATGACAAGACGCTGAGCTGCTGGTGATTATACATTTTCATCCAGCTGTCAAAACAAGGCAGAAAAAGGAAAAACAAAACAAAACAACAAAAACAAAATATGAATACACATATGTCGTCTACGCTGACGCACATGAGCTTC
>NW_019523378.1:0-899 GCF_002814215.2 Seriola lalandi dorsalis | reverse complement strand
TTTTTTTTTTTCCTTCAGAGCTGCGTTTGAAGACCACACAACTTTTGTGTCAGTGTGTCAGGAAAAAAAGATTCTTTATTGGCGTCTGCGAAGCGTTTTTCTATCAGTGAGCGCCGGCCTCCCGGCAGCTGCTGTACGTCAAAGTCGTAAACGAGGAGTCGTGTGTCGGTATCATCAAGGACAAAAAATGCAAAGATGTGAGTGAAACGTACAGAAACGTATGAATCACAGTCCCCGACACTTCACGGTGATTGACAGCGGGAAAAATTACCGGAGGATGTTATTGACGACAGAGCTTCGCCGCCTCTCTGCTCTTTTCCAGCCATTTAAAGCGTGTGTGGTAAATAAAGCTTTTCACTACAGAGACGAGAAACACACAATTCTTTGACCTAAATAACAAGCAGAGGCTGTCGGACCTTAGGAACTTTAATTCTAATTCCTTTAGTCTGTAAGTCGGACACTTCCTGCAGCCCGCACATGTGGGAGAGACTGAAGGACAACGACCCCGGGTTTGTTGCGTCTCCTGTCCATAACACCAGGAGCTGTGACGCAAGAAATCATCCTGATTTCTTTAACTTAGATTCAATTAACAAGTTGTGATCATGTAAAATAATATGTTACTTGAACTTTTACTAAGTTAAAAGAGGTAAAGTGGATGAGCTCGCAGCTTAAACTCAACATGACAGACGTTTTGTTTTTAGTGTGGACTTTGGAATTACACATAACTGAATTTATTTGAAGTGTATGAAACATTAAGGCTTTTTATCGGAGCTCTGAGATCACAGTCCATTCATAAAACGGTCAAATGAAACAGCCTTTATTCTGCAGTAAATTAGTGAAGCCCGAGTCTTTGTTTATAAGGCAACAACAGATAAGTTCAGTATGTTAAACTAACTGGA
>NW_019523377.1:0-1314 GCF_002814215.2 Seriola lalandi dorsalis | reverse complement strand
TGCCCTGTGCTTCTGAAATGATGAGTATTATCAGCATGGGATCTGGCTACAACAAAATGAAAAGAAATAGCCGTGTTTCAGAGCAGTAACTCTATGTAAAACCTTCAAGTGGATTAGGAATTAGGTGGTCATTTTATAAATGGATGAATTAGAGCGTCCTTCCACACATCTGCAGGCATTAATACCTTAATACTGTACACACCCCATGAAGCAGGGGCGGACTCAGTCCATCCAAGGCCACAAACCAGTAACAGATACAGATACGGGGCTAGTTATAAACATGGCCACTATGTTCGTCAAACTCGAACATTTGCGTCTGACTAACGAATATGAAAAGAATCTTCGTTTGCACAAGAAACGGGCCAATAAATAATGTTTTAGTAATTGCATGTTATGAAAGGAGAACGTGGAGGCTACATGTGAACTATACAGTCACAGCAGATGTAGGCTATAATTTTATTACAGTCAGTAAGAACATTCGGTGACAAGGGCAATAGTTTTTCAGTGCTCTCTCTCTCTCTCTCTCTCTCTCTCTCTCTCTCTCTCTCTCTCTCTCTCTCTCTCTCTCTCTCAATTCAATTCAATTCAAATAGGTTCACCTGTCCAGCAGTGACTGCACACACTCTCCTCTCTGGGCAGCCGCATCTGTCTGTACCTTCCTGTTTCTATTTCTGCTGCTGGTTGGTGGCGACTGAGCCTGTGTTTGGTCAGGATCCGTCTCTGCCTCGTATCTCCGACAGAGTGGAGATACTTGGCCAATTTATATTCTCTGTTTGGGGTCAGATAACACTCCAGTCTACTTTCAGGTCTCTCCCTCTCTCACTTGCTCTGAATGAGGGTAAAGCAAAAATCATGTGGCTTCTTTGTGGTTACAACTCTTCAGATGAAGAAGTGAAATCAGATATTCTGTGATTGATGGCCATTATGAAAAACAAACCGCTGGCGTGAAAAGGAGCCTGATGGACTGTCCACCAAGGGCAACTTTTTCAACATTTTCTAGCATCTATGAGTGAATAGTCAGAGTTATAGCTGCAACATGTTTATTAGCTCCATCAAGGAGGTTTTGTTTTACCCGTCTGCCTGTTCGTTTGTTTGTTTGTTTGTCAGCAGGATTACACAGTAGGTACTGAACTGATTTGATGCCGGGTCGACCCAGGAATGTTTATTTTACCACTTCCCTTCACACTGCAACTTTCCACACTTTTGTCAATTTCTCAGGAAAAAAAGTATGAATGTCGATGTGAAAAACTCTAACATATTTATGGTGTTGAGATCTATGACATTGCACAGTTTGATAATCTGGATCTGGATCTG
>NW_019523376.1:0-1156 GCF_002814215.2 Seriola lalandi dorsalis | reverse complement strand
TTGGCCAAAGAAACTGAAGCACTGAGGTAGAAGAAGGCGGCGATGCCGTGATACGCAAAGTCCTGACAGCAGCAGCAGAAGAAGAAGAAGAAGAAGAAGAAGGTTAAATAACTTAATGATGCTGCGTTCACTTTGTCTCTTTTACAAACCTCCATATTTACTGATTGTTTGTCGCCAGGGTTTTAACATCTTCCTCTCTGATGTCAACATGTCGACAGAGGCTACAGCTTGCAGTACTGTAGTACTAACAGTTTGTAGTACTGTAGTAATAACAGTTTGTAGTACTGTAGTAATAACAGTTTGTAGTACTGTAGTAATAACAGTTCACAGTACTGTAGTAATAACAGTTTGTAGTACTGTAGTAATAACAGTTTGCAGTACTGTAGTAATAACAGTTTGTAGTACTGTAGTAATAACAGTTTGTAGTACTGTAGTAATAACAGTTTGCAGTACTGTAGTAATAACAGTTCGCAGTACTGTAGTAATAACAGTTCGCAGTACTGTAGTAATAACAGTTCGTAGTACTGTAGTAATATCAGTTTGCAGTACTGTAGTAATAACAGTTTGTAGTACTGTAGTAATAACAGTTTGTAGTACTGTAGTAATAACAGTTTGCAGTACTGTAGTAATAACAGTTCACAGTACTGTAGTAATAACAGTTTGTAGTACTGTAGTAATAACAGTTTGTAGTACTGTAGTAATAACAGTTTGCAGTACTGTAGTAATAACAGTTCACAGTACTGTAGTAATAACAGTTCGCAGTACTGTAGTAATAACAGTTTGCAGTACTGTAGTAATAACAGTTCACAGTACTGTAGTAATAACAGTTTGTAGTACTAACAGTTCACAGTACTGTAGTAATACCAGCTTGCAGTACTGCAGTAATAATATACAGTGGTATAAATAATGAAGTGGGTGTGTAAATGTGAGGAGGACTTACGGCTGCAGCCCAGCTGCCTTTGTTGTGATGCCCCCCGCAGGCGAACACCACCGTCCAGATGAAGGTCATGATGAAGCAGAAGACGGAGACGAACATGACCCAGCCCTGAGGGTTCGCCGGCACCACCAGCGTGCACGCCACCAGGATCCAGACCAGACCCCCGAAGATCTGCAGCGAGACCGGAGACAGGTCAGAGGAGATCCTGACCCAGCTGCT
>NW_019523375.1:0-875 GCF_002814215.2 Seriola lalandi dorsalis | reverse complement strand
CTCTCTGAGCCTGTCAGCCCATGATTGATTGACAATGACAAACAATAGACCAATAATATGTGTCGATGCTGGCAACACACTGCTAGCCCTCTGCAGCCAATCGGCCCAATTGGAGGGAATTTAGAGGAAAAAAACAAAACAAAATAACATAGCGGACCGGACCGGCCCACATTGGGTCAACGGCCCACCGGGACGATGCCCGGTATGCCAGATGGCCAGTCCACCCCTGATCAACGGTGTGCAGCACACACACTCAACTTGATTGCCACCAATGAGGTGGATAAAGCAGCATCAAAAGGGCAATCCCGGAAAGTGTACCGAAGTGCAATGGGAAAGTTTGCTTCTATATGGAACAAAGCACATCGATCATCAGCAGCTGCAGAAGTAGTGCAGGATATTGCCAGTATGAGAGTTACTGTTCCATGTGTCACAAGGTGGAGCTCTGAATATATGGCCATTGCCAAACTGACTGGACTTACAGAAGATCAGCTGGGAGACATCTGCTCAAGACTCGGTGTGACCAGGCTGAACCCTCATGAGATGACTTTTCTCAGGGAATATGTAGCTGTCCTACAGCCACTTGCTCAATCCATTGATCTTCTACAGGGGGAGTAAAAGTGCTATCTGGGGTTCCTCATTCCAACAATCTTAAGCCTCAAATCTAAGCTCTCTGAGAAAATGCCACAGGTGACGTACACAGCACACATCATTACTGCAGTCATTGATGCACTTGATAGTCGCTTTGGTGCCATGCTGAGCAGCCATGATGCAAAAATGCCAACGACTACCATGCCAAAATTCTGCATGTGTTGGCTTCCTGTTGAGAAGAAAGAGGTTATGTGCAAAACAATGGTTCAGGAGGCAACCTCTTTGGA
>NW_019523374.1:2205-2608 GCF_002814215.2 Seriola lalandi dorsalis | reverse complement strand
ACACACACACACACACACACACACACACACACACACACACACACACACACACACACACACACACACAGGGAACGTGTGTCCAAACGTTTGACTGCTGCTTCATTATTTAAGGTGAATATTTGAACCCTGTCCGAGCAGAAGAGTCAGTGATTCTTTTGAATCTCTTCTTAAAACTCATTTTTATAGACTTGCTTTTATGGTATGTCGTCTCCATGACGCCCTCTTATTGCTTTAATGTGTGTGTTTCTATACGGCTAACTGTCCTTATTCACACTGAAGTATATTATCGTCCTCTGTCGCTCCTCCTGTCTGTCCAGAGCACAAACTCTGTGTTTAAAGGTTCTGTATGAATAAAGTTATTATATTATTATTATTATTATTATTGTTGTTATTAAATACTGTC
>NW_019523374.1:0-885 GCF_002814215.2 Seriola lalandi dorsalis | reverse complement strand
CTCTCTCTCTCTCTCTCTCTCTCTCTCTCAGAACAAACTGCTGTGGCCCGTCCGGCAGGTTCTCAGCTGAGCGGACGCCGTTTAAACTCGCCTGAACATTTGTTTGACATCCAGCTGAGCTGCAGCAGACACAGTCAGACCAGGACCTGGACCAGGACCTGAGTCCTTGGTCCTGGACCTGGACCAGGACCAGGACCTGAGTCCTTGGTCCTGGGCTGAGGTAAAAAAAAAAAAAAAGTTTTTGCTGAGGAAAGTTCCAACAGAGACGATTATTGTAGATTATTATAATTATCATTATATTCCCTCATGTGGTGTTTGATGATGGTGGTGGTCTCCCATAATTCACCTGGGCTGATATCAGGTGACTGAGGCTCATCATCATCATCCTCAGTGACCTGTGATGTCACAGCTCTCCTCCTGTCTGATGATTGGCTGCAGGTTCATAGACTGAATTTCACATAAATGTACATGTAAAAAGAATTACATGTGAAACCTCCTCGAAACTGTAATAATTTCATATATTTCTATAAAATATATACATTTATGTGTGTATGTTTATATTGTTACATAAATATAAATCCATCAAAGCCTGTCAGTACATGTTGATATTATATAAAAGTCTGTGTTAAACATGTTTATAAAACATATAGGTAACACTTCACCTAGTTATTTTTAACACGTATATTGTTTTAATAAACCTGCATAAATATATAATGTCAACACATGACATAAATGTCTATGTATATACTTTCAGGTAACTATAAATTAAATATAGATCATTTTATTATGGGTATTTTAGGTTATAAATCTATGTATTTATATATATTTATATATTCAGAGGATGTATACATGTGATAATAATATAGGGACATATATAATATATAT
>NW_019523373.1:1738-2271 GCF_002814215.2 Seriola lalandi dorsalis | reverse complement strand
TGTGTGTCAGTGTTGGCTGCTAAATATGTCACTTCTTGTCTCAACAGAAGACAGTTATATATAGAAATGTAGAAACCAGATGTGTTCACCACCACGTCTCCTTTTTCTTGAGTTATTTGAAAACTATTTTAATTATTGTATCTGTATGTTTATATGTTTGTTTATATGTTTGTGCATATTTGCATATTTATATATATCTATATGTGAACAACTTACATTTTTTTTCATTTTCTTTATTTCATTTATTTCAATTTATTCTAATAATTTTATAAGTAATTATATCGTATTTATTATATTAATATTGTTATTGACATTTTTCTTTCTTTCATTATTTAATTCCATTGATTGATTGATAATTGTGTTTTGGCAACACAATGAAAATGTTCTGTCAATAAAGTTGAACTGAGTCTCAGCAGCTCCATTTAGACTCCAGCTGACTCCGCCCACTTCAGGATCCATCACAGACCACTAATCACAGGGTGTTTCACACACACACACACACACACACACACACACACACACACACACACACA
>NW_019523373.1:0-757 GCF_002814215.2 Seriola lalandi dorsalis | reverse complement strand
TGATGATGATGATGATGATGATGATGCTGCTTCACGTCTGATATAAGAAGATATAAGAATAAAACTGGAGCTGAAACATTTAGAAGATGAATCGATTAATCATAAATCCTTGTGATGATCAGTGAAAGTCATAAATACTCTGATTGTTTCACACACAGGAAATAATCACGTTTCCTCTCGGTTCATCTGATTATTTGCATTTGAACATTCGACAGGACGTTACAGCAGTTTTTATTTTTTTAGTTTCTCATTTATCAGCTGCAAACACACATCAACAATCAATCTGACAGCTTTGATTCACACTCACTGTTGAACATCTGTGGGAACATCTGTGTGAACATCTGTGGGAACATCTGTGGGAACATCATCTCTTGTCAGTGTGGAACTAACTTCTGATCTATCTGATGTTTGTCGTTTGTCTCTCTGTCTCTCTCTCTCTCTCTCTCTCTGTCTCTCTCTCTGTCTCTCTCTCTGTCTCTCTCTCTCTCCGTGTCTCTGTCTCTCTCTCTGTCTCTCTCTCTCTGTCTCTCTGTCTCCGTGTCTCTGTCTCTCTCTCTGTCTCTCTCTCTCTGTCTCTCTCTCTCTGTCTCTCTCTCTGTCTCTGTCTCTGGTCTGAAAGCTCTGCCACGTCTCAGCCTGTCCCTCACCAGCGCGGCAGGAATGTAAAGCTGGACGGTTTCCAGTTTCAGGACATGGAAAACATCGCAGCGTCTTTATGAGACGGATTGAGAAGAACAAAGAGAGCGGGACAGTTTCC
>NW_019523372.1:0-1885 GCF_002814215.2 Seriola lalandi dorsalis | reverse complement strand
CTGAGGACAATGCACTTTGAGCTGTGCATGTGTGTGTGTGTGTGTGTGTGTGTGTGTGTGTGTGTGTGTGTGTAGAGGACAAAAATATTAGCAAATTTGTGTACAAGACTGAAACATAATACTATTAAAATTTGTGTGTGTGTGTGCCTGCAGGTACACTGTGTGAACCCAGTCAAATGGAGACGTACTGGCTTGTGACGTCCTCTGCACCAGTTCATTAGTGAACGCGCCGATGCCTTTGTTTGAGATGGCAGCCAGGGAGAAGGAGTACTCTGTGTTCGCTTTCAGCCCCTCCACCGTGTAAGAATTCCTGGGCCCGAAGGTCAGCTTCTCCTACGAGAGAGAGATGGGAGCGGAGGACAGGATGAAAGGTTGCATGAGGGCAGGGAAAAAGAAAACATTAAAGAGGAGTTGGAAAGAGAGAAGAGATGAAACCCTCTCCACCAGACACAGTGGTGCAGGATGCCGAGGTTAATCTTTTAAACTTCTTCTTTTATCTGTCCTCTTATCCCTCTGTCTTGTTAAGAAATCCACTCGGCAGACAGATTTATAAAAAGAGAATGAGAGGTCTTACCAAACTGCCAAACTTGACAGGTTTGTAGAGCAGCTCATAGTTGACAATTCCCTCCTTGGTGTAAGCAGGTTCCCAGGTCAGCTCTATGCTGGTGTCTGTCACCTTACCGACTTTAAACTTCCCTGGCTGGCCTGGGACTGAAGGGCACAGGACAACACAGTGAGTCAGGGCCCTGTCTTATTCTAAAAAAAAAAAAATTTCCAATATTTTTCTTCAGTCTTTCACATTCCTGTGTTTGTAGTTAAAGGCCTTGAAAACCTGCTTTCGTAAACAGCTTCTTACTATAAATGTTGGGATCCCGCAGCACATGAACACACTATTACAGCCTTTGCTAAAGTTAGAACGATACTGGTTATTTCACAAAACGAAATCATTTACATCCACCGATCAGAATTTAGCAACAATACATCTTCACTAATATTATTAATAGAATAAGGGGTAAAATGTTACCAGGGAAATGCCAGTGTTTTGTTCTTGAGTGTTACAGTATGATTAACTTATTACTAAGGAAGACTTTTTTCTAACTCTAGCTGTAAATGTTTCTTAATAAATGAGAAACACTTAATTAACTAGGTTTGAAACCAATCACTTTTTTTTTTTTTTAAAGTATATTTTTTGGGGCTTTTATGCCTTTAATGGACAGCACAGTGGAAAGTGACAGGAAATGGGGAGGCAGAGAGAGGGGGAATGACATGCAGTGAAAGGCCGTCCGATGCGGGATTCGAACCGGGGCCGACTGCAGCGAGGACTGTAGCCTCTACACATGGGGCGCCTGCTTAAACCACTACGCTACACGACGCCCCGAAACCAATCACTTTTATCTTAGCCGAATTTTTCAGGTTGTTTAGAGTCATACCGGAATCAAAAATTTATTTTCCCATGTAATTCTAGCCAACATTAGCCTCATAATGTACAACTACTGACCCATAAGTCCCTAAACCCTTGTATTTTCTAGCATTTCCTATATTCTGTGATCTCATTCCTTTATGTGCTAGAAAACGGCAGACTTTTTCGAGACATCTCATGGCGTAGCTCAACCCACACAGAAATTTAAACCACTAATGCCATCACAGATTTTTGAGTAATCATCTCTTTGTACTACGTAAAACCCGCAACTTCTCAGCAGCTGCCGCAGCGATAAGAGCCACACAGAGGTACGAGGGACATTTTTGGCTGTTAATCCCTGTTTCCTTTTCTTAAATCTCCACACTTCCGTCCCAGCAGGTAGAATTTATTCATTCTGAAGACGCCTTCATTTTCTGACAGGTCAAGCTTATTTGCAAAGCGTTCCACAGTGGACTACTTCTCAAA
>NW_019523371.1:6679-7116 GCF_002814215.2 Seriola lalandi dorsalis | reverse complement strand
GTAAAGTATTCTATGCTTACTTTAAGTTGGCTCAATCTGAAAACAACTCTTTCACTCTCTCACTCTCACTGGTAAGCGAAGGTGTAAGGTGTGCAATATTCTTGGCTTAATTTGTATCAGTCTTTATTTTACTTGCACTTGAACAAAAGTAAGACTGGACCAACACTACAGACCAGTCTGAAATATCTTTGTCAAACTGGCCCCAGACAATGTTTTTCAAAACTGAAAACAGACGATTAGGAAAATCTTTTATTATTTGAGCATCTAAGTGTTGACATAGACTTACAGAATCACAGGATGTAGTATTAGTGTTGGGGTTGAGTCTTGTTTCACACACTAAAGATCTAAAAGGTTTGAAAGACGGTAGCATTATTGTCATTCATTTTAAGTGTATTGATTAGTTTTTGATTAATGAAGTGGTGAAAAAAAATTTGTGA
>NW_019523371.1:0-769 GCF_002814215.2 Seriola lalandi dorsalis | reverse complement strand
AATAGTTATTGTACAGCTTCAACATTCAAGCTTGTAGTATAATTAATGTGACAATGAACTGTGCATGTTTTGTGGGCATAATCTAAAGTCTGTGGGAGGAAAAACAAACTAACAAAAAAAAAAACAGGTTTAAATAAATGTTGTGGTTTTACACTTTCAGTGTTTGTTGTTACTGTATGTGGACTTTGTTACAAGGCACTTGTAAATTTTAAAAGGATGTATTACAAAAGTAATCAGTGGCTTCTCTTATGGATAATCACATGGATACTGACACAGCATTCAGCAGGTTTATTAGATTTGTTTAGATTAAAAAAAGAAAATAATTAAAAATCATATCAATCAATCAAATCATAAAATATAAATAAAAGTGATGGGTCAGTGAAAACTTATAATGGCCTGTTGTTTAAACTTCTGAAGAGGTGGTAATTCTACTATATGTGAATTATGGTTGTAGTTAGTGGTAGTGTTGTACTGAAAATATGTTTCTAATATTCTGCTCCCTTCATGTTTGTAAATTGGGTAGGAACTTGGACTGGGCAATCTTGTTTTTGTTATTATTTGCTGTGAATATAGGTAATGGATATGGTATATGAAGCTTACTGATGTATTTGAGTGTGTCAGCTGTCCCATGTTAAACATACTGTCACTAAAGAGGGAAATACACACAGACAAGCCCATTAACAAATGCTTTATTTAAAAAAAAAAAAAACAGACAATAAATCTAGAAGAAGAACCTAAACTAACAATGGCATGTGTAATCTGTATGATC
>NW_019523370.1:4047-5603 GCF_002814215.2 Seriola lalandi dorsalis | reverse complement strand
TGACTTCAGGGAAACAGTGTGTCTTCAGATAGACAGTCAAGCAGAGAGCCCGTATTGGTATTTGTATCTGTTTCATATTAAATACACTGCAGCTCCAGAGCTGGAAAACACACTTAGATATTTTGACTGTAAATAAGGATTATTTTAATTTCCATTAAAGATGATATATCACTGCTTCATCCTTGAATAATGTTTTGAAGTTGCTGAGTTTCAGTGAAATCATGTGACCACAGAGAGCCCGCCCCTTCTCATGATATAAAGCCTGTGAACACTGACTCCTCTCTGCTCTTCCTCCTCCTCCTCCTCCTCAGCATCACAGAGTTCCTGAACCAACAGCACAGGTAAGATCTCTAACAGAGGAATGATGGGAAACTTTAACACAAGATCAGGAGATGGAAAATATAACAGCAAATTATTCACTTCACTTAACTGAACTTGATTATCTAATAACTATATTCTTCTCATTTAAAGGGAAAGTCTTCAGACGGACTTTAGTAATTCTTTATTAACTTAGTCTTAACCTCAATTAATATAATAATCGGATGGCAAGATGTGTCTAAAATCTATGACTCAACCTTAATGTTTCCATACGTATAATATAAATACAGATAGTATAAATTCTTACCAATGAAAAAAGATGCTGTTTATTTTTGTCCTAGAACAAACTGATGTGTAAGTTTAGTGATGATGATGATGATGATGATGATGATGATGATGATGATGATGATGATGATGACTCGATGTTACATCTGATGTGGTTTTGTCCTGTTGATTTATTTTAGGATCAAGTCCTAAAGAGGATGTTGAACTATAAAACAAACTATACCATCAATCTACAAACTATAATTGTAGGAGACTGAACAGAATCACTAAGTTGTAATCCTGAGGGAAATCATTCATAATGACCAGGAACATATGCACAAGGCTCAATATGTACTGACCCATGTGGCCCTGAGCTACAGCATCAGTCACAGAGCCAGTCCTACAGGTGGCGCTCCTGTCCTGTAAATGACCACATCCCGCCTCAGAATATCAAGACAAAACTCACTTTACTTTGGTTCTGTTTTCTACTGATTTTAGTTCTTGTTGTATGAAGAAGAAAAAGAAAATCTAAATTTTATTTAAAAATGTAATAATCTGTTTTTGACCATTGAAAAGGAAAACACCTTGTAAGTCAAGGCAGTAGCTATTTCTGATTACGACGTTTTCATTCTCTAATCCAAAAAGGAACAAAGATAAAATAAAATGTTTTAGTTTTTTCTTTGTGGTTCTGACACAAGTTAAACTTTTTTTTTTGTAATTTTTAAAATTAAAGATGAATTGTGGATTATCCAACGATACACAGACTGAGAACTTTCTCACCTTCCTTTTATGCATTTAGCTTTACCTGGATTTCGTCTTGGAGAAAAGTAACTGAACTAAGAGGAAAAGAGTTTCCTGATCAAGTGATTCAGACGAGATCAGACCAACTGCAGGTTTGAAAACAGCTTCAGGTTTAACTGTGAGTTTGTAGAGGCCATTTATTGTGTAATATTCTTTCATTGCTGATGAATGAA
>NW_019523370.1:1400-3919 GCF_002814215.2 Seriola lalandi dorsalis | reverse complement strand
AGCTCCTGAGAAACATGAACACACTGAAGCTGCTTCAGATCCAGTGATAGAATCAGTACGAGCTCACCTTTCACCTGGCTGTCAGAGACTGTAGTCTGCAGTGTAGTTACTCTTCATCACAGTCATCGTGAAGCTGTTTCTGTCTCTCTCACTCTGTCTCTGTGGATTGAGCTTTATTCTACTTTCTCCACAGGATCAGTAACATCTCGGAAAAATACAAGGACATCATCTCCAAAAGTTCTCGGATCAGTTCAGGATGTCCTGCTCTATACCAGCTGAGACCAAAGAAAGAAGAGTTTGGTACTCTGACCAGAAAGACTGTTGGTGAAAGAAATCTGAAGAAGGTAAATAAAACCATCTTACTTGTTGGAGAAACAGGAACAGGGAAATCTACTCTGATCAACACTATGGTCAACTACGCCATGGGAGTAGAGTTTGATGACGACATCTGGTTTGAGATCGTAGAGGAGGAGAAGGGAAGTCAGTCAGAAAGTCAGACATCAGATGTGATCGTGTACGAGATCTTTGGATTTGAAGATAAAACTCTGCCCTTCTCTCTGACCATCATTGATACTCCTGGATATGGAGACACCAGAGGGACTGAACATGATCTCATCGTCAGTCACAGATTATTTGACTTGTTCCGCTCAAAAGAAGGAGTTCATGAAGTTAGTGCAGTGGGTCTGGTGATGAAGGCGACAGAGAATCGAGTGAGTGATCGACTGATGTACATCTTCAGCTCAGTGATGTCTCTGTTTGGAAACGACATGGAGAAGAACATCGTCACTCTCATCACTCACTCAGATGGAAGAAAACCAAAAAATGTTCTTGAAGCTCTTGAAGCTGCAAAAATTAAATGTGCCAGAAATGAGAAGAATCAACCTGTTCACTTCCTGTTCAATAACTGCCAGAAAGAAGACCGAACAGACGACAGAGAAGTGCTGGAACAAGCTGATAAAGTAACAGTGAGAGGAATTAGTCAGTTTAAAGACTTTCTGGAAAAAAATGCACCTCAAAAACTGGAGAAAACTGTTGATGTTTTGAATGAACACGTCAGACTGACGGCCTGTATCCAGAACCTGCAGGAGAGAATTAAGTTGATTGAACTGAAACAGACAGAAATCAAACAGACAAAAGAAGCTCTGAAGAAATATGAAGAAGAGATGAAGAAGAATGAGAAGTTCACTGTAGAAGTGGATGAGGTCTACAGAGATAAAGAACCTATTGATGGTGGGATGGGGGGGTTCTTGTGGTTGTTATATACAGGAGCTGTGACCTGTAAAGTCTGTAAAGAGAACTGTCACTATCCAGGATGCACAATGGCCTGGAGTCCTAAAGGCTGTGAGGTGATGGAAGGAGGCAGCTGCACTGTTTGTACTAATAAATGTCCTGCATCAGATCATGTGAAAGAAAAGTGGATCTATGTCAACAAGACAAGAAAAGTTCAGAAGACTCTACAAGGCATGAAAGACAAGTATGAAGAGAATAAAGCAGAAAGTGAGAAGAAGTCGAGCCTCCTGGAAAATCTAGAGAAGGAAATGAAAGAGTTGACAAACAACAAAGATCAATACCTTGACGAGTCCTACCAACATGTTGTCAGGCTGGAGCAGATCGCCCTGACTGTAAATTCAGTGTCCACTCATGTCCACTTGGACTTCCTGACTGAGAAGATGAAGGAGAGAGGAGACACAGAGAAGAAACAGAAGCTGGAGAAGATGAGAAGTCGAGTGGATGAAAGAGTCCTCAGAGGTTTACAGTACGCTGCTGATAGATTATATAAACTATTCAAAAGAAAATAAAAGTGACGAGAGCGACACTGAGGTCCAGACTCCTCAGTGATCATGTTGGTAATGAACAAATCTACAGCACAGGATCTACATCAGAGACCAACAGCTGGTGCCACAGCATCACTAACAGTTTATTTTAACAGTAATCAATCAATCCAGCAATTTAGCAAAGTGCTGTAGTTACATAACTTTAACTAACTAACTAACTAACTAACTAACATTAACCACAGGGTAGTTGTCATGTACAATCATAATAAAAAACTTCCACTGGCAGTGGATGTTGAGAAATGATTAAATGTAAGAGGTGATAATTACATGTAATAATTATATCTGATGAGATGTTTACTGGAACTGAATCAGTGTAATCTACTTGTTTCTTTCTTTAGATAAAGTAAAGCTAACTGTGATAATAAGCAGAGTGAACTGGGAGCTCCCAGCTCTTCTTTCAATGGAGTGACGCCCCCTGGTGTTCAGTGCTCAGTACAACAGCCCCTCCCTCCCTGATCTCAGTCAGACTGTGTTGAACATTTATTTCTCTGAAGGTTTCTAATGTTGTCAGTGATTGAGGCTGTGATTTATTGTGATGTTGCTCATGTTGACACAGTGTCAGTAAACTGGTGGTGGGACAGTAACATGTCACTGACCTGATGTATAAAGATCATTAGAATCAGTTTGTACAGACGATGTTACAGACACTGAACTCAGACACAGTGTAGAAATATTCTGAATCCA
>NW_019523370.1:0-1029 GCF_002814215.2 Seriola lalandi dorsalis | reverse complement strand
GAACAGAGAAACACACTCCACCATTAGAGCTGATGTTTCATCAGAGCGTCATGAAGAAGGTGTGATGAACTCTTGCTGTGTCACAGTTCAGGGGCCGCATCCTTCAGAGGACCCGGTATACGAAGGTGTGGCCCTTCGTTGCTGTTGTAGAGCGAACGGACCGAACTGAAATGAGATATATGGAGATTTTGGCTTTGTGCGAGTTCCAGCCGTTACGTTGCGTCGCAAAGTGCAGCTCCTGTATCTCATTCTCTTTGAAAAGGGTCGTCTTATTGTGTTTTGTTCCAGGTGTTAAGGTTGTTTGTTCCCTATGAATTTTTGAGGGTTCACCCTGAACCATAGCACCCACGAACAGGGTGAGCCTACAACATGAGCGTCTGCTGGTTTGCATGAACAGGGTTTCCTGGGACGGAGTTTCAGTGGCTCCTGCCTCAGAGGAGAAACTAAACCTCAGCCCATAAAACTGACGGCAGTTTCCTCCTTTAGTCTATTGCCTTTGTTCTTTGTCCTTCTTTTCCCTCTCTATAAATCTTCTGACTCACTTCACTTCTGATAAATAGATCTTCTAAACTGAATAAACATAATCATTAAAAATAGTTTAACAGTGCCTGAGATCAAATATTGAACCAGGAGTCTAAACAAATCAAATATCAGAAATATTTACCGTCCATCTGTCAGATATTGAACATTGAACTCATCACTGGACCAATACATGTTCAATCTTTGTGAGAGAATGAAAAATCCTGACACAGACTTCATCATTAAAACTGTTTAAATTCAAAAACACGTCCCAGCTCAAGAGTTCAGCAGCTCATTTGATTTTATTGACCATCAGAGCAACAAAAGTTTCAGTAACACGAGCTGATGCTTCTCTGTGAATGAGGATTTGTTATCACACTGCAGCTTGTATATTCTCACTCTCTTGCTACTTATTAAGCTGAAAATAACAGAAGAAGAAAGTGTGAAGAAAGTGAATGAATTAACAGAGGAGTTGAGGATGATGGTTGCATCACTGGACTGTGAACTGGA
>NW_019523369.1:0-1186 GCF_002814215.2 Seriola lalandi dorsalis | reverse complement strand
TGGCTATGCCTAGTTTCAAGTCGTTAATGAGTTACCAGCATGGGCAAGCTACACAAGATTTTGAGTAAGTTAGCTGAGGTTAGCATATTAGCTAACGTCAGCAACTGACTCGATGCCAATGCAAGTTAAGCCCAGGTAGCTTGCTAGCCGCTAACGTTAGCTAAGTGGGTAAGGTTTCCTATAGAACTTAACTACCCGAGCTAAGTTAGCAAGTTAGCCATCCTGCTAACTCCTGGGTGGACACGACCAGTATCCAAGCAAATAGAGACCTGCAATTTATTGACATGTAAGCGGTTACCTGTTGATTATAGACCCAATAAGCTGAGGTAGCTCTTTCGTTTCAAAAGCGGTGTATGAAGCCGATAAAAGCGGCCGCACTGCCGCTGTCCATTCGTGTTCCCCATCTCCTCCGCTCGACGCCATCTTGAAATCCCCTAGAAAAAACTAGCTACTGGAAGAAGAAACTATGAGTGTAAATCGCAGGGGGCGCTCACAATCTCACAAATCGGGCTGAGATGTGTATAAGAGACAGGTGTCTATATTTACATATTATACATTTAAACGTGGATTGTCGACCTGTTCAAACAAATAACATTGAAACAAATCTACCTCCATGACTACAGGTCAACAACAGCACCAAAATCCCCCTCCATATTATCATATAGTTAAATCAACACCTCTTTAACACAGTTTCATAACATAACTTTCACGAAAGAGGATTTATTGCAAAACTGTTATATTATACTGCATTAGTTTGAGCTAGGTGTAACTTTAGGTTTAAAATAAAAGTTAGTTACCGACAACTATTCACGATCATTGATTTAGATTTATTCTGCGTTTCTCGCCTGAAGGGGGCACCACCTCCCATCAGCAGACACAAAGGAAACCAATCAACTTCCGACTTCCTCCTCCCCTTGAATAGCATGTCAAAGCTACTGCTGCAATGGCTAAGCTAATTTTGTTGTGCCTGAAATTTATTATTTTATGCAGCACTGTCGAGGCTGTGTTTGAAGATCAAGTCGGAAAATTTGACTGGTAAGGGGAATCTAGACAAGGAACCAAATATGTCTGCTATTTAGAGTCATGTTTTTTGTGGATATGCTAATGCTAATACCTGTCACAGCCACTAGCTGCGACCCGGTGTGTTTGTGCTGGACTTTCTGTAGGAGAGCAGGCCAAAAAAAAA
>NW_019523368.1:1759-13933 GCF_002814215.2 Seriola lalandi dorsalis | reverse complement strand
ACCTAACAGTAATTTTATTGCAATTAAGTTTTGCTGCCATCTTGACTCGCTGCACCAGGGTGTTTCCTCTTTATGTGCTCGTGCATGACTGTCGTGCTAGAGTGATATGCCAGATGCACTTTGCAGAGTCTGCAGACTACCGCACTGTTGGTGTCAAGATTAAAGTATTCTCAAACTCTGCAGGACCGTGTTCGAGCCTTTTTTGCTGCGTGTTGCTCCACGTGCTCCGTCGTGCTGCTGGTAGACGCCGCCGTGTTGTTCAAATAGATTACACAGACGCAAATCATTCACGTAGTCAATGACTTCAATTACGTCACCGCGTTGTCCCAGCCCTTACTTGTATCCGGGTAAACCGAAGACGATGGATATAAACGGTCCCATTAGAAAGTTCCGGTTTTGTTCTATGAACATTTTCCCTGTGTGGTTTTACACGACGTGTCCACACTAAAATTCCACGTCGAATAATTTTTATAATAGACAACGTTGATTACGTCGGATAATCGTCCCAGCCCTAAACTCATTGAAAATACAGCTCTTAATAAAACACTGTCATCCTTAAAGTGTCAGTGCGAATAAAATGGGGTATCCTACTGTTTTAAATACAGGGTATCAAGATACTTTTTTAGTAGTGGTATATCGTGCAACACTATTGGGTTATTAAAAAAAAGTTGATCTCATGTCTGAACAAAACTGCTGCATACATTTCATATTTAATTGTTTTATGATTTGTTCTAAGTTGTAACATTGCATTTACTGCCATGACTAAATGTGTAACGAACAGACACCGATCATTTCTGTATGGATTGAAGTTTACGTCAGGAGTGACACCATCAAATGACAACAGGCAACAACACTTGATGCATAGTGAAGTTTATTATCATTTAATGAGTGGTAGATATTGTACTACCTCACAGTCAATAACACATCAGCATCAGGGGTCAGTGGAATTATTCTGATTGTATTCATGAAAATAAAATGAATAGTAGATAAAACAAAGACTAAAAGAAGCTGATAAAAGAGCATAAAAAATTAAAATATATTTTAACCTTCAATCAGAAAACAAAAAATAAGAAAAAGTTAATATCCAATATGTTGCTCCTGTGTGTTATATCATATATTTGGTCACACTCAGTAAATCTGTGTTTTCCTGGTAAATAGCACAGACAAATAACTCCTGCTGGAATATGTTTGTACAGAAGTAAACAGTCATCAGTTTAGTCTTTATCTCAGACACATTTATCTCTGAGCTTTTCTTGGTCATAGTCATTTCAGTGTCAGTCTCTCAGTATTGAGACTGTCTCAGTTCATCACTCTCTGTCCTGTTTGTTCTGTCTTTATTATCTGAGTCAGAATGGAGGGAGGATCTGGCTTCAGTGCTGTACCTTTAAGTCTGTTTAGACACTTGGCAGGTCTTTTAATCAGTGTCACCACCTCAGGCTGCACAAGATGATGGTAGTCCTTTAGTTTTGCAGTCAAGTGTGAATCAACTCGCCATTCGTGAATCACAACAAATCCAACAAGAGATAGTGGAACAAAGACACGGTGCGACCAGCGAATCAGGTCTTCTGCTTATCAAGAATGAATGTACCTACATCAAGATGGAACAATAATACAACATAACAAATAGAGTAATAGAGTAGAGAGAGTATTCCTAATAATCTATTAAGTGTCTACAAGAGAAAGATGTGTGTAAAATAAAACTCTTGAGTAACTAAGAACTATACGATATAAGAATCAAGAAGTAAATGACAAGTTACATTTAATTAAAACACAATCAAATTTAAATCAAAATCATCCTTTGGAGCAAACCAGTAGGTTTTTAAACCCCAGTTCAGGTTGCTCTTGTTCTGGAACAAAGTCCCAATACCAGATGTTTATCAATCAATATTAAGATGAAATACTGGAATACTACTTTTTAAAAACAAAAACAAAACATAAAAACATTATTAATTTAGCTCACAGGAAAAGATTGTGCATCTTATCGAAGAGCACACCTGTCCATAATGAAACTATTACTGCAGATGTAAGAACATACTCTCATGCATAAAAGAAAAATAAAAGTAATAATTATCCAGCAGGCTGTTAAAACCCAAAGCACTCCTGTCGTCTGAGTTTTAAAATTTCACACCCTTAGTACAATTATAACAATCGAGAAAAATGAAATAAGTGTAAAAATAATGTAAAGAGTGTAAAACTGTCATTTCTTTTAGATCAAAGCTCTTGATCTTCATAATGAAAATGTAAAAACTTAAATGATTAACATGAATAAGATATAATGAATAATCTATCTATCTATCTAAACCAGTTTCCAAATGAACATCAGGGATGTGGATCTCTGTAGTTTTCATTGTACTTCTCTGCCAACCTTATGGTCAGGTGTCAATATTACCCTGCAAACAGAAGACAAATTGATCAATTTCTCATCTAAACCAGTTCCAAATGAACATCAGGGATGTGGACCTTTCAGTTTAAGTTGTCTCTTTCTGTACATGTTAGTGAATATACATAATATACATATTGATCCTTTCTCCAGTTTGAATTGAGCTACATCATTAATTCCACCCACTTCAAACATCTCCTACAGACTCAGGAGAAAATGGCTGCTCCTCCCATTCACATGGAAACTAGCCTCAATGATTTAGGGCAGTGCAGGCAGGGCACCAATCACATGTTCAGCCGACAGCCCTGCAGGTGCCGGGTCAGAGCTGATGAGTTCAGTCAGCTCAGTCTATATTTTTCCCTGTTGAAGGTGACCCTGTTATTCCCTCACCAGTTTGGGCCTTGTGCCACAAGTATGGCTAGAGCTTGGGATGTGAAGCTGCTCTATGAACATGAGACTTCATTAACCACCCACCACTTTTAGTCAGTTAACATTTCTCACACTACAAACACTGCAGTGTTATATTAAATGTAATGTTACCTTTGCATTATGGGAGATCAGCGACTTGGTTCCTGAGTGGATCGTTTTGATTGTCGTAGCCTCGGTTGTTGATCCAGTCAGTAACAGAATTGAGATGATCTTCTGTCATGACGCCCTTGTCTTTAAACTGGTTGTACCATTCATGTACCAACTTTGTTGAGTGTTGCGGAAAACTTTGTTCAAAACTGGCAAGCCTGGTCTTACTCACTTCACTGTTGTTAAAGTCTTTGAAGTTCTTGTCTCTAATTAACTTGAATCTGGGCATTGAACCTAAAATGGTCAGCTTGAAGGTGCCCACGACATCATCCTGGCTTATTGTTTCAGCCAGTAACTTCCTGTATTCTTTGTTTGTTGTACTAGGAAGCTCACGATGGACTTCTGCTGGTACATTAACAGATAGAAGTCGACGTCCATGATTATCTTTGACTTTGGAAATCAGATTGGTATCCAGAGGATGTGAGTCAGTTCCCACTTCAAGAAATGCTTCAGCTAATCGGCTATTCTGTTTCAAATTTCTGGCATCCAATATACTTCTCACTGGTGGTTGGTGATCTACATTGATGAATATTCCAATGCAGTCTTCTCTATATTGCAAATCTCTGTAGAATTGAACGTTTCCAACCTCTTTTTGGAGCCGCTCTTTGGTTTCTTTTATCTTTTCTAGTCCAGCTCCCTCTCCCATGTACCAGTCCCCTCCTCTGATTGTATCTGTCCACTCTTTGCGCTTGACAAAACCCTCCCATTGGCCCGGGTGTTTCAGGAGAGTGTTGGCCTCCACAGATCGGAGGCGGTCAGCCTCCAGGGTGATCTCTTCATCACTGGCCTCTAGTTTCATGCCTCGTGCTAAAGCATGAAACAGGCAGCCCTTTCCTTCACTGGTTACAGTCACCATCTTATTATTGATCTGCACATCATAATGGCCGTCTGGGTATTGGGAACTCTTTGGTCTGTAGATCAGTGTCACAGTTTGACTGGCAGGTTCAGGTGCTGGGTTCAGCTCCTGCATTTTCTTGAGCTTGCCATGGCTGTCCTCTGTTAGGATGATAACCTTAGTGCCAGTGGTTTCTGAGAGGACTCTGATATCCAGAATGGAACCAGCTATCATGGGGTTCTTGATTTTTTCAGCATGTGACTGTGAGTGTTTACCTGGAAGTTTATCTTTTGAGTTCAGATCTCTTGGCATGTATGCAATGTATCTGTTGTTTTGTCCAGCTCTGAGTTTTTCCTCTGTTCTGTCAGTCTTTAATTCACTTCTTACATAGTTGCCGATGATGCCATTTACTTTGCCTTGGACATGAGAAACAATGTGACTGGAGAACTTTTGGTGGAAGACTTCTACCAAAGCATCAGCCAATAAAGCACTGATGGTGTCAGCTAAATCCTGCTTGAATTCTTTCAGCATCTTAGTTTCTGAATCAGACAGATCATTTCGCTTCACTTTCTCTTCACTTTCTTTTTCCTGATTAAATTTATTAAGATCCTTTTGAAGGTTCAAGAAAAATTTGTCTGAGAGGCTGCACACTGTTATGATGGTGTCTGTTGTTAGTGCACCCATGTGAATGGCTTCGATGGCTGTCAGAATTAATCGTTTTCCACCTTTGACCCCTGATTTAGCTTTTTTAATCACTTTGGAGAGGGTTGAGTTGAGCTTGTTCTGCCAGCTGAGGTCAGCGTAGAATGGCTGTAATGCAGTGTTGCTTAATTCTTTGAAAATAGCCAGAAGTTTGTTTTTTCCTTTTTCTTCCTGTACGAGATCAGAAAGTTGTTGTTTATCCTCAAGGTGTGAGAGAATAATGGAGTCTACTAAAGTAGCCAAGGGCTCTTTTTCCATGTTGGATTTCACATCATTTACAATTTCCTTTTGCATCTTATCCTTAATATCATTTAGGATTGTTTTCAGTAATTCCTCTTCTGCCTTCCCAAGTCCATAGCTAATGAATTCTTCTGCCATTTTCTTTGCTGTGTATTTCACTGCATTTTTCATATTCATCTTTGCAACAACACTAAAACCATCTTTTGCCTGCCTGGAGAAAAACTTTGGCAATGACTTCAGGTGTTTGCCAAATTGTTTAATCAACAATTTACAAGCTTTGAAGCCCTTTGCAATCAGCTTTCCAATTCCAAACCCAATGAGAGACACACCAATAGAAATGGCTTTGTCTATAGCCCACGATTTCCAACTGAATTCTCCTGTCACCATGGATTCGATACCGTAAATGCAGTCTGATATTCCTTCAGTGATCAGCCCCATGCCAACTTGAGCAAGAGCTCCAAACGTAAATACAGTGAGCAGTGCCCCAGCAATAATCTGCAGAAATCCGAGACAGCACACCAGAAGAGCTCCCCATGGGAAACGAGGTTCCTCCTCCACAGAAAAGACATATTTCAGACCTTGCCTGTAAAGATTGTCGGCCTCTGCTTGGAGATCTTCATCAGCACCTTCCATCAGGGAGAACATGGGTGATTTATTGGCTATTGCATCCCTCCCTTTGTCTTTTATCTCCTCCAGCTTTTTGATAGCCTTACTGATGTTTTCATCAAAGTACTTGAACATGTTGCACTTGTTTAAAAACTGTTTTTCGAGGCTGGTTTGGTTGAGTTGACTGTTGGCTGAGTGAGCAGAGGACATTTTTACAAGTTGCAGGCAGACCATACATTCTTCACTGAGGTACTTCAGAGAGTCCTGTGCTTTCCTGAGATCATCTCTGGCCTTTGTGAGGTAATCTTTCTTCCTCCTGTTTTATAGTGCAG
Source organism: Seriola lalandi dorsalis (assembly GCF_002814215.2). Taxonomy (NCBI): domain Eukaryota; kingdom Metazoa; phylum Chordata; class Actinopteri; order Carangiformes; family Carangidae; genus Seriola; species Seriola lalandi. The sequence goes on along the minus strand of NW_019523368.1, from coordinate 8,262 downwards.
TATGCATGACTGTAAAAAGCTATTGCTGCCCAACTTTCATCTTGTTCCATAGCTTTTTCAAAGAGCCTTTTGCTGATATCCCATTGTTTTTCATCCACTTTGATATTTCCAAACTTGATGTAGTGGTAAATACTAGAACACGGTGAAGTCTGACTTTGACACTGACTTCTCGCCAGAGACAAATCATCTTTTAGGCTCTTTTGCAATTCAGTTCTTTTCAACTGATCAATTTCTTCTGATTTAGTTTGCAACCAAATCCCCCAGAACTCATTCATCATGGCAACAACAGCTCTTTCTTCATCTCCGTCTGTGTTTCTGTAAATATCCTCAAGGGTCTTGCAGTACTCTGAGAACAGGTCTTCCCTCAGTCTCATCTCAGTGACATCGTTCATCATGTGTTTTATCCTTTCTGCTGCATGTTTGTCCCTTGTTTCCTTGGCCTCCTCCAGAGAAGACACTGTCTTGAAGGAGTCCTGAAGATGATCAGTGGTCATGATAACCTGCGCAGATCCAGGTTTACCTTTGCGTGCAGTTCGGCCAAATGCCTGAAGCTCTACTCTTGAGTTTTCTGAAAGGAAGGACAGGATTACAAATAATCCCCCATTGTTGTTCACCTTTTCTGAGACTTTTATGTCTGTGCCACGCCCAGCAAGGTTTGTGGCTATAATGACATCACCAGGATCCAGCGTCTTATCTATTTTACTCAAGCTGTCTTTGTCACTGCGGTTGTAGAGAATGATTTGACCTGGGATGATGCTTTTCAGCTCTTCATGAAGCTCTTTGGCTGCATTGATAGTTTCACAGATCACCAAGGCTGCTCTTCCCTCTCTGTATGAACTTGGGGAAATTTGAGCCATAACCACATCTTTTATTTCAGATTTCCACTCTTCAGTTGAAGTCTTCAAAATACCTTTGACCTCAAATAATTTCCTCTGGTTGAAAGTTGGTATTCTGCAGGCGGAGAGATTTGGATATAGGTCCTGCAAAAACAGCATGTCTGTGTCACTCCCAAGTGTCCCTGTTGTTCCGTATATTTTCCCATGGTATTTTTCAAAAAGGGAAATGTTAGAAATGTAGTTAGTCACTGTTGAAATCGTGCTCAGTTTGACTTGGTGTTTGATCTCAATGAACTGCTGTAGCCCATCACCCCACTTCTTATTCAGTTCTATAATACCAGTGGATCTGAAGTCCACTGGACAGACACTGTCATTTTCTACAACATACTCCCGTCCCTGCCTCAGCTTCTTTGCCAGAAAGGCATTCTGAACCCACACTGACAATTTCTTCTCTATCAGATTCCTCAGGAATCCAGGGATGCTGATTTTGTCTTTATCGTTTGTGCAGGTGTACTGAATCTTGTCTGATGTTAATTCTGCAATGGGCTTGATGAGAACTTCTTCAGAATCATAGAGCGGACAACACAAGCCTTCCTCCAAAACAAGAAATGTGAGGTTTGGAACTTCCTGGTTGTTGTATGTTCTGGCCTTTCTGAGACAGAGCAGTCCATTGTCATCTAAAGTGTATACAGTGAAATCATAGGGGACATAGTCCTCAATTTCATGGAAAAAATCTACCACTGCATCTTGACTCACAGTTTTCAGTTTCCCGAGAAGTTGATCTTTCTCGCTTTTGTAGAAATCCTCTGTAAAACCTTCTGGCACAATCTTTGATTCTTCAGCAAGAAGTAAAACATCCATGGGGTCTTTGATTTCTTCTGTGTCAATTGAATCAAATATGGCCTTGAAGAATGAAGCGGGGGGGCCCTGTATGAATGTCTGGTGTCCTGTTGACAGGAAGCCATACTGGCTGACATGGCCCCAGATCATGGCCAGAATGGTGTTGAGGTGCTGCATGGAGACCATGGGGCTGGAGAGGTAGGTCAGCTGCACTCCCTGATCCAGCAGCAGTGAGTCCACTTCATCGATTATGATGCACTGATAGCTGCGATCAGTCCTCACATCCTTCATCTCAAATATCTGGCGAAGGTGATCTGCAGCAAAGGCTTCGATTGTTCCGTAGACCACATCTTTTTGGTAGCACTCTTTTCTGTCTTCATCTTTGGTTTTGTTTGTGTTGGTGTCAACTGTGATTCCAAAGTATTTGTAGAAGTCGGTCCATTCTGCTGCATCTCTTTGACATAACACAGAAGAGCTGGACACCACATCTACTTTTTCACCCCTGAGCACACGCAGCGCTGCAAACATTGCGATGACGCAAGACTTTCCTTCTCCAGTTCCCATCTCCAGGAGCTTTCCAGTGTCAGACAAGGCCAAGAGGCACCAGCTGATCATCTGAGTGACTCTGGGCCACCACTTTCCTTTAGCCTTGCACAGGTGTACAGCATTGCATAAGACTGCCAGGATCTCCTGAAGGTCTACTGTGTCTGTGCTGTGACTCCGACTCCTAGCTTCCTTTACATTTGTGTGGTTTTTTATTTTTCCAGATTCAATCAGGTTCTTAACAGTCTTTACTATACAGCACGCTTCCTCCAGTGTTTGTTCATCAATGTTCTTCATCTGCCGTATTTCATCAAAAAGACCATCAATGTTTTTTTCTTTCTCATCTCTGAAGCTTTTTTCTAAATGCTGGATCAGATCCTCAGTTTCAGATGAGTTCACGAGCTTCAGGAGAGACTGGTTCTTCTCATCTGCCCACTCAGAAGACACCTGATATGTTTGTATCAGATGTGAAATCTTCATGATGGAAATACAGTCTTCATCATGATGGTGGTCAGTTAATGCTCGGAGGAGGTTTAAACCTTCTACTGGTGACCAAAGTTGTTGTGCCACAAGGTTTGACACCATGTGGAAGAGTTCTTTGGTTTGTTGCTTTGGGGCTTGGAGTTGCACTGCACAGGTAAATAAACTCTCCAGACACAGTTTGCCTCCTAGAGATGCCTGGTTTTTCTGAGATTCTGTTTCTCCAGTAAACTCTTTAAGGAGATTCTCCAGAATGGTCAGAATGTAGACCTGACTGGAAGACAGTTCCTTTCCAGTACATTTTTGTAAGATGGTCATGATGTTACTGTCAGCATCTGCACGTTTGTTGAGGTTAGTGTGGAGCACCTGGAAAAGAGCCTTAATTAACCTGTGTCTCAATTCCATATCCTCACTGTGAAAATTACCCATGAGGCTTTGCAGGGTCTCTGCAGCAAACACTAAGGTATCATTTTCCTTGAGCCTTGAGAGATCCAGATCATGGGAAGCACTGAGACTTCTTTCCTCAATGATGAATCCTCGGTAAAGGTGAGGGTTTCCTGTTTCCATCACCTCTAAGCCAAGTTGAAAGTAATTACAGACAAAGTCGTCCATGGTACCGTACACAATGTCTGCTTCAGAGACATCCCTCTTCATGTTTGTGTTGAGAGAAATCCCAAGGTGCTCGTAGAAGTCAGACCACTCCTTAGTTTGCTCCTCTGAGCTCAGCACAATGTCCAGTTTGTTTCCCATGCAGACTTGTGCGGCTGCAAACATGGCTGTGACACATGGGTCCTCTTCCACACCAACCAATTGTAGTGGCATGTTCTTCTCAGTCAGCACCAACACACACCACCTCAGCATCTGCTGCACTGTGGGCCACCGGCCTTTTGTGTCAGAAACTACTTTGCAGAGCTGAGACAGATAGCGTTGGATATCATCTGCATTCAGGTTCTCAGATTTAAAGGAATCTTTCACGAATGGTTCATCTTTTGGGGCATTTTCTGAATATTGTAGGACGCCAGTGGTAATGATTTTCATCATGTCAACAACAGAATCGTCTAAATTCCTTGATGTTTTTAATTCTGCCAGAGCTGAATCTAGACTGCTCTCATCTTGCTTTCTGAGAGAGTCTCTGAAATGAAGTGGGAATCTCTCTGGGCCAATGAAGTCCAGAGCCTGGATGAGGGAGTGTCCGGCGTCATCTGTCCACTCTGGTGATATGTCATACGCTTGTACCAACATGAGCACTTCAGTTATGGGAGCATCATCTGCATATTTCTCTGATAGCTCTTTGAGCAGTTTCACTGCCTCTGCTGGTGTCCATTGGTTTGTTTGCACAAGTCTGAGGAGCATTTCAGTGGATTCTGAGTGGCTTTCTTTGTCATTGAGATGTGTGAGTGTGAAAAGAAGCAGCTTCAAGCTCTGGATTTCCATCTTTAAAATGAACACAGAGGCTCTTCCAACCACATTGTGTAGCGATGATGTGAGGGTACCGAGGAATTCTGTAAGGACGAGATCCTCAGTGGAAAGGTCTCTCTCAGCCCATTGATTGGCTATTAGAGCTGCATCAGAATCACAGCTGCCGTGGCCAGTGAAGAAGTGCATCAGGGTCAGGTACAGAGCTTGAGTCAGCAGGAAGCTCTCAGAAACACTGCATGCTGATTGGCTGATGGACTCCACATGATCGGAGACGCTGTGCAGGGAAAGTCCCTGAGACATCTCCAGAGACAGGGCACACAGCTCTGTGATGAACACCTGTGTGTGCTGCAGAGTGCTGAGGGATGGAGGTGCACCGATCCAATCTTCAAACAGGAGTTTGTCCAGGGCTGACAGGATGTTGCCCAGCTGATCAGCAGTCAGCTGAGTGAGGCTGAGGTTTGGAACGGGGATGTTGCATCTTGATGAGAGCGTTTCTAGAAGCTCATCACTGTCTGAGTCATAGTTTGCCTCAAACTCATCCAGATGGCTTATTAGAACTCTTCGCTTGGACTCATGTTCCTCTGAAATGTCTCTGCTCAGTTGATCCTCCTGCTGCTCTTGAGCTTGATGTTGTGATTCTTCAAGTCTTTGATTCAGTTCTTCTCTTCTCTTCTTCTCTTCAGCCTCTTTGGCCCTTTGCTGTTCTTCTTTCATCTTCCTCTCCTCTTCCCTTCTCCTCTCCTCTTCCCTTCTCCTCTCCTCTTCCCTTCTCCTCTCCTCCTCTTTCCTCCTCTCCTCTTCTCTCCTCCTCTCTTCCTCTCTCCTTCTCTCCTCTTCTCTCCTCATTTGTTCTTGATCTCTGATTGGCTTATTAAAACAATATTCACACTCGTATGAATTATCAAGGCCAACTGTTCTGTAGTATCTTCCTCCATTGAAAACATATACATCTCGCCCATGAATAGTACTTCTGTAGAAATCTGAGAAGGATGAGCATGGAGGCAGGACATTATAACATTTACAGCATCTCAGCTGCTCCCCCATGTTACTTTCTGATGGTGTGTTCCCCATTTTTATTGAGTTCTTCAGATGCTAAGCAGTGATGTAAAGTGCAACTTTTGTTTCCTGAAAAATAATACATAAAAAGATAGGAAGAAATGAATGACTCGACTTTTTTGTAGGTCACCTAGAGAATCACAGTTCATAAATGATTACAGAAGACAGACTGTAAATATCTCCCACAGATAAATCAACCTAATGAACTCATGAAATGGGACGTCTGTAGACAAGAGCAGTGACTTGTTATTGAAGAAATAAAGAAGATACAACACAAGTAAATACATGTGTTTAAGCACACAACTTGCATAGTTACCTTACAGTTAACTGGGAAATGTACATTATTACATCAGGTCAACATCTAATTTTCAGAATTAAATCATGAACTTACTCTCACTCCAGAGTTCAGCTGATGCACTGAGACACACCTTGAACTCATTCAACAGACGTTATCTCCCCTCTAGATTAGACAGAACACAAAAGGGACACACCTGTAACAGACATAAAAGTCTCCTGCTTTAATCATTAGTACAAACACTGAGACTTCAAGGTTAAAAACATGTTAACCACAAGTAGCTGACTTCCCCAAAGACAAGACAAGTACATGTCTCAGAGATCTCACTGAACCAGCTTGTTCAATATATACGTGATTTTTAACACGTTGACAAGACATTAAAAACACGTCAACAACACTTTGGTAACACGATAACGAGTGGTATCGGACATCAACATCACGTAACTCTTACCGATATGTTGTCCTGTCCAGTTCTTTCTTTGCCATTCTCTTCCTGTTTTGTAAAACCTATAAAATAAAAGAAATGGATTACAGTTTCATGATTTGAATACCTTCATTGAGATAAAATTGCCTCTTTAATCCTTGTATTATCCTCAAATATTACTAACACATTTTACCCTTGGGGTCAATCTGACCCCAGGGATATTTGCCTCCAGAAAATGATTTACAGAAAATTGTTGACCAAGTTTTTTTGTCAGGCACTTTGTTTATTTGTTGAATACATAAATAACCCCTTGATAATGAAAACTATCAGTGAGTCGACCTGCCCTCTAGCGCAACCATCAGTTCAGAATTTTAAATTAGAATTAATTCATCTTGAAAAGTTTTCATACAAATCTTCTCAAATTTACTGACAACATTAATGACCACAAGAGTATGAACCCTATTGGTTTTGGTGATGATATGACCTTCCCTGTAGCGCCACCATCAGGTCAAACTTTCAGTTTTAGAGTTAGGGTACCTTGAAAATCTTTCATCCAAATCTTTTCTAATTTGGGGTGCACATTCATGACTCTCACAGAATGAACCATATT
>NW_019523368.1:0-1356 GCF_002814215.2 Seriola lalandi dorsalis | reverse complement strand
TTCTATCATTAACATCAACAAGTGTGTGGGGAAAAGGTAGATTAGACTCTGCTCTTGATCCTGATGAAATGGTAAAATAATGATAAAGATTGACACGAATTTAACTTGTTTCTTGGGGCAGAAAACGTTAAATAATTTCAATATGTTGAATAACACAGAACATCCAACTTACAAACACAATTATAAATGTGTTTTAATTTAAGCCCCAGCATTTCCTTGAGGTGACGTCTTCCCTACCGCTGCACTTGCATTACTTTTGTATATTGCGTTGATATTGTCCTTCTCTGTTGCACTATTTGATAGTCATTATAGTGTCAGAACAACATTTATATTTTTATGGACTATTGAAAATTTGTACATTTTTTTTAGAATAAATAAATTACAACAAATGATGCTTCTTTTTACATTAAGAATCAACTATGTGTGATCATGTAAAAAAACAAAAACAAGTGGAACAACAAGTTTAATTTAGACCTTATAATAATAATAGTAATAATAATAATAACTAGAAAATTTCAGGGAAATTTTGAGTGCCACGGGGGCTACTGCCGGGATGAGTACATGATTTATTTCCAGTGTTCAAAAGTCACCCTGATCATATTCTGGTTTTGAGAAATGTCTTGATATAAAAGACTCTGATATAAAACAATGTCACATCCCTCCATCATGTATTATGTGGGAAATATCTCATATTCTGTGTTGTTTTTTTTAATAAAACAAGAGGCAACATGTCTTCAAACTGGCATTTAAAGGGTTAAAATCTTGAAAACTAATAAAAATTTGGTAGGTTTGAGCAGAACTGAAGAGGTTTAAAAGATGTATGCAAAAAAAAGCAGAAAAAAATATTGATATATGATTTTAATGTGTTACCAGTGTATAATAGACCTGTAACAGTAACTGACATTAGATTTTAAAAATGTCAAAAAAGACACTTTCTTGCAGAAATCCATACCTTCAGCTATAACACAGCCAAAATGATCAGCAAATCAAAAAAGAAAAGTGAAGAAAATGTCCAAAAAAGGACAGAGGGACCCCTGAGGGTTAATAAATTCCATGAACCGCTATTTAAATTACCACTATTATGTTTTTTTCTGTGCTAAATTTAACATTACTGGGGAGGAGAGCAACGCGACTAGAAGTGACAGCGAGAGAGGGCTAGTAGCTTCTCCTCTCCTCTTTCTCAGCGGAGACCGTCACAACTTCAGTCACTCTTTTAACAAAACAAAACAAAAAGCAACGAAGGAAGCAGTAAATGGACTTACATATTTAAGACCTAACTAAATGTAATTTAAGACCTAACATGCGGCTAATGTAAAGCTAGCAGAGCTTGGAGAGTTGGTTATCTGGTTGCTAGGC
>NW_019523367.1:1953-2338 GCF_002814215.2 Seriola lalandi dorsalis | reverse complement strand
ATGATGTGTACATAACAGAAACAATGTTTTTGATAATTAAGTAGTGTGAGGCTTGTAGTTTTGCATTTTACAAATACAGTTGTGAGGTACTTTGACTTTACTTGAGTATTTCCATTTTCTTCTGTTTTACCTCCTTCTTCCAGCTATAAGCACAGTGTTTTAATTATTTTGTATATAAAAGACAATCAGCTTTCAAACAGGATGCATATAAATGTGTATATATATATATATACACACAGGCACACGCACACACACAGACACACGGACATTTGTCAAATTTTGAATCAAAACAGGTTTGAATATTCTTATTATATTACAAAATAAGGATTTTTAGGTCTCAGTTATAACCAAAAATGTCTTTTGCCGAGTCAGTTCCACCTCCACC
>NW_019523367.1:0-664 GCF_002814215.2 Seriola lalandi dorsalis | reverse complement strand
CCTCTAAGTTAACCTGTGCCAGAGCAGTTTAGGAGTTCAGTGTAAGTTACCACGGTGATTTACCTTGTTAACAGGTGAACCACTGTCATAGGACTGAAAAACCAGAGTTAAACCTGAAGTTACCTCGATAATGTCTAATCCTGCTTCGTAGTACAGGCCTCGGGTTGGATAATTGATAGCATATGAAACAATTGAAACACTCAGCAGGTAACAGTGTTGTTTATTTCATGTAGAAAACACCAACAGTTGCACATCATTTGTATGTTTTTATGGTCTTTGTGAAATCAGTACTGCATCATTTCAGATATATTTTCCCCACACCTTAATTTAAAAGCACACACGCCTCTCATTTCTAGTAAACAATGTCTGAGCACTACTCAATGCAACATTAACTCTAGAGAGATTTGAATAATGCAACTGAACAGGCAACTTGTGGGAGGCAACATGCAGACTAGACTTTTGGCAACAAACTTGTTTCATTACACAAACACACTGACATTTCATTGTTCTGCTCTGTACATATGTTAATAATGCCTGATATCACTGAGTAATGCAAGCATGTGCTGGTTCAGCAACAAAAAAAAACATTTTAACATCTGAACACTAATAAAAATCAGTCGACTTCATTATTTACACGTGTGTTTCAGTGAAAAGGCTAATGGAA
>NW_019523366.1:6597-7139 GCF_002814215.2 Seriola lalandi dorsalis | reverse complement strand
TGCGGAAAGGATGAGTGAGTGTAGTGGACTGGACGTCAGCAGGACTTTATACCATGTGTAACATTTAATAAAGGTTGCCGAAAAGAGAGCAGATCGAACTCCATTTAAAAAAATTAATTAACACCTTTTAATCATTTAAAAAGTCTCAGCATGTGTCATGTGGGATATGTCGTCCTGTTATAAATCTGTGAAAATCCGCTCCATCGGGCTCCGTGTCAATCGGATGAGGCCATGAAAAGGCTTTTATGTATGTTTTTTTTTTTATCCGTAAAGAGAGATGTCAGACCGGGTCTCCTCTTGTCTCTCAGGTTGGATCGCTATCCTTGGTGCGCTGTGGCTTTTGGTTCTGGCTGACATCCAGGATTTCGAGATCATCTTGCACCGGGTGGAATGGGCCACGTTACTGTTCTTTGCTGGCCTCTTTGTTTTGATGGAGGTATTTAACATATAAATATATATATATATATATTTTTTTTTTTTTGGCATTTGATGAACTCATTTATATTTTTTGAGGTAAAACTACAAACTGATGCCAAACAACT
>NW_019523366.1:0-717 GCF_002814215.2 Seriola lalandi dorsalis | reverse complement strand
AACTGAAAGGGGAAATGAACAGTAGAAGAGAAGATTAGACTGCAGCCAGCAACACAGTTTTCATCATCGCTGTGTGAGCATGTGCAATGTGTGTAAGATCTGGCACCATTATTAGGTGTGAAACAAAATAGTGGTTGGACGAGGCTGAAAGGATAATTTCACACAGCTGAGTTAAATTACCTACTATTTTCATTTACACATAGGCAGCGTTTATTTTTAGGCCACGTGAGTGGCTTGCCAATATTTACTCACAGTCTAAATGGCATATTTGAAAATATCAATGAGTTTTGATTAATTTTATTATATTTTGCACATATGTAACCATGGTATGTTACCAAGTTATTTGCCTATATACACATATAAGCTACTCATTAGACATGTTCATTAAAAAGCTGTTTAATAATTCAAACTGTCAGAGAGACACGTCGTCGCAGTCTGTATTTTGCTGGTGTTGTAAAACTGTGACACTGACGCTCTCGTCCTGATCTTTGCTGACAGTGAATGTAGGTGGTTTGCTTGATAAACATGAGCTGTGTTGATTGAAATGTGTTTGTGCAGGCGCATGTGTTATCTGGCAGAGGTTGGTCTGCTTGCGGAGGGGTAGTGCTGGAATTCTGGGTACTGGCACATTAGTGTATTTGTCTAAGCAGAACCAGGTTTTTTAAGGGTTTCCACCTGACCTTGCGTGGGATATACATATATATATATATATATATA
>NW_019523365.1:6509-7018 GCF_002814215.2 Seriola lalandi dorsalis | reverse complement strand
TGTGTGTGTGTGTGTGTGCGCGCGTGTGTGTGTTTTCTCTCTTCTTTCCCGGAGACGCTGCAGAGACTTCCCCAATACTCGCAGCCGTTAGCTTATTAAGTCCATCGCTTGTCTGAAACCGAGCCAGTGTTTCTGTTTAGTGCCCAGCTGGTGACTGTGTTTGCTACTGGCAACGGGGACATTTTTTTTTTTTTTTTTTTTAGCGTCTCCTCTATCGGCTGAAACAAGCCTGAAACTAGACGCATTAGTTTGTTTGATCTCTCTATACATTATTCGTTAGTTAGCCACACTGGCTAGCAGGTTTCATTTTGCTAGCTAGCATGGTAGCTAACTAGCAAAAACGAACCCAAATATCGATATCGCCAGCAGGCTAAAGCGAGTTAGCTTTCGGGCGTGAGGATTTGGCCGGTGATTAGTCGATCACACCCCTCTCGCTTGGACTGGATTTGGTGCTAAATCCTCTTAAAGTGTTTAACTACATCTTATTCCTTTTTTTTTTTTTTTTTTCG
>NW_019523365.1:0-791 GCF_002814215.2 Seriola lalandi dorsalis | reverse complement strand
TGCGGTGGATTAATCCATATTTGGTTTTCTAGTGAGTATTTGGGGCAGCAGGACGGTGTGTGTGTGTGTGTGTTTGTGTGTGTGTGAGTGACTGAGTCAAAATAAACCTCAGTGTGTGTGTTGATGGTGATGAAGGTGATGTTTTAATAGTTGTTGGAAACTGCAGCTCTAGAGGAAGAAGATATATCGGGTTGTAGATACAATACTTTAACACGATATAGTCACCGTTAATTCTGGTCTTTTTAATGGTGTTTGTTGACATAATGAAAAATACTGAATGCCATCAGCCTTAATCTGTCAAAGAAGAAATATTTAACCAACTGATCCATCAACATGTTGTTTTTTTACAAGTGGAGACCTGGGGCAAGAAACCACTTTTATTTGATCAATAAATCAGTATTAAATGCTGCTGTAGAGGTTCCTCTAAACCCCAGGCAGTGATAGACACCCTATTGATGGGTATTGATCAGTCGTATGGATCTATAGGATGGGGCTGTTGAAGCTTCGTACACGGTGTTGAGTTGTTAGCGCTAAGTTGGTCTTGTGCTTGTGGCAACCGGGAACCTAATGAGGATCAGCTTGTTTGACGGTGTAACTGTACCACATGCTAATTGAGTTCACCGCTCCTCATTAGATGTTCAGTCATCAGAATCCATGTTGCGAAACATTGACGTTAGAAGTTAATCTGAGGATTGGCAACAGCGTGCCACCGAGGCTCAGACGGTATACAGCCGGATCCCAGCTCGAGCCTCGACTGATTAGCACATTATCAACCAGAGAAGAAGAGGTGA
>NW_019523364.1:4204-4278 GCF_002814215.2 Seriola lalandi dorsalis | reverse complement strand
ATAGAATTAAGAATTTATTATTTAATTTATTAAATAATTTATTTAATAATTTATTAAAATATGCCCAAAAGAAA
>NW_019523364.1:2278-2747 GCF_002814215.2 Seriola lalandi dorsalis | reverse complement strand
AGGTGTTCTGGTTTCCTTCCAGTCATTATCACTGTCTTCAGTCTCAGAGGACTCTGTGGCCTCTTCATCTGTATGTGGTTGAAGATGACCATGTGGATCTAAGTTCCTGTCTGGTTCAGATCCTCCACAGTCCTCTCCATCAGTCTCTGTTTCCATCTGTTCAGCTGAGCTGCTGGACGGAGGCTCTGACTCTCTGCTCTGTTCAGTTCGGCTTGGATGATGCTGTGAAGACTGAGGTTTCTCCTCATCATCTTCATTCTTCACATGGACAGGAGTGAGTGGGACCTTGTTACCATCAGCCTCTTCCAGCCCTTGAAGCTGGTCTCCCTCCTGACTGGTCCAGAGTTCTTCCTGTTCCTCTTTAATGTGTGGACCCTCTGGTTCCTCCTGATCCAGACGAGGGCTCAACTCAGGGGGAACCTCTTCTTTAATCACGAACAGATGCTGAACATCTGCAGGGAACAATGAA
>NW_019523364.1:0-795 GCF_002814215.2 Seriola lalandi dorsalis | reverse complement strand
ATGAACGTTTTCATTAGAAAATTAGTCAGGACAAGAAACTAAGATTTCTGTTTTAACTTCAGCAGCTGTAATGTCGACTTAATACATCAATGTGAGTGGGCTGTAGTCCAATATTTTGAATTTTAAATCAGCATTGATACTTTTTCTACACAGTAAATCAAACAGCATTAGAACCTTCAATAACCCAGTTTTAAAGGGTAAAATAAAGGAGAAAGTAGAGTTTATTTTTCATAGACACTCGTATACAATGTATATATGTAGATAAAAAAATAGTAATGACAACAAAAAGTTAAGTAGGAACCTTGATGGAGTTCTGTTATTCATATCCAGATTCTCGTCATCCTCATCTTCCTCTTCCTCTTCATCGTGGCGGAGTCTCCTGTTGCGCTTCAAACCTGAACAAAAGCCAGAAATCAATTACTTCCACTTCATATTGCTGAAAATCTGTGTGAATGCAAGGGTTTAGTTTTGAAAATTTTGAGCAGAGATGATATGGTCTATTGTAGCTCACTGAAACAACTTTACATAGAAACTGAACACAATGTGTCACTATCATTATTAATATAATTTTATAATATAACAAATTATTCCTACAACAGTGGAACTTACTGAGTCTGTCCAACATGTTCTGCAGTAGCTTTACTAGTTGTTTTATCCTGAAATTGAAGCATATCTGCAAAACTCCATCCACAAAATATGCTATTCAATTTTCCCTCCCCTACTTGTTAAGTCTGTTTGTGAGGAAGACGTGATTAAACACCTGAATCTAAAACACAGGTGTCTAACTGTAAATTC
>NW_019523363.1:0-1005 GCF_002814215.2 Seriola lalandi dorsalis | reverse complement strand
TTTATTTTTTTAGCAATGATAAACTTACCTTCATGCAACTTGTAACCCGGAAGCTGTGGAGAGAAAATGTGTCTTCTCTCCAACACTGTTTGTAGAGCTGCAATGATTAATCAAATAAACAATATGTTGATCAACAGGACATTAACCAGCAACTATTTGGATAATTGATTAACCCTTTAAAAGGAGCTAATTGTAAGTTTTACTATTGCTACATAGCAAACGTTAGCATTAACAGCTGTTTACTTAAGAAACATTGTGACTTCAGCATCAAACTTCATTCCTTTACTAACCAACAGCTGTCTCCAGAGGTGGAAAGCAACGGCAAACTCTTGTCTCTATCACATCTCTGAAGTTAGCATGGCAGGTTCATATCGACCCTTTCTGACATGGACTCACTGCAGCCTCCAGTCTGTCCTGAAGACGTAGCGCTGCTCAGAGGACGTGTTAGAACCTCAGCGATGGATGAAGCTCTTATCAGGCAACAAACTTCACCACCCGCTCCCGGCAAAAACCATGTTCGCTGGAAAAGAAAATTTACAAGGAGCCCCTTTAAATAATTTGCAAGCGCTTCTCTTGACACTATGGTAAAATGAATATTTTAGAATATTGGACTATTGATTGGACAAAAAGCATTTGATGATCACCTTAAATGCGACAACAGACACTTTGAAGACGTGCTTTTCTGCAACCTCAGTGGTCCACTTTACCCAAAGCACAAAGAATAACATGTTGTATCTGCAGTCCACACCTTTGATTTAGTTTTAGTGTTGCATTGTCAGGATTACAGCTGGTTTTCTCAAAATGAGGTGACATTGGTGTTGCAGTTTGGCCAAGACTTTTATAGACTTAATCCACCCTGCTTTTATAGCAGACAATATTTCTCAGCTCCACACAAGCCTTGACTTTTATGGCCTCGTTTGACCTTTGCTCCTTTCACCATGCAACCTTTTCCCCGCCTCTGTCTGTCCTCAGAACATACCAGATCATGTAAAAAAAAAGAAAAAA
>NW_019523362.1:6067-8595 GCF_002814215.2 Seriola lalandi dorsalis | reverse complement strand
GCCACCTGCGGGTGAGGGACGGACACAGCGGCAGAGTCGTTAACTTTTCATACAGTCGAGCTGCGTTCGAGACGCCGGTAAACCCGGACACTTCTGAGCGGGAGCGTGCGGGCGGAGCGTACCTGGGAGGAGGCTCTGTTGTGGTCCAGGCGGGTGAGGCAGGAGAAGTTCTCTTTGGGGATGGAGGGGGCGGACTTGGAGGCGATCAGACAGTTGGTGTTCGCCGGATTTCCAACCACCAGAACCTGACAGGACGAAAAAGCAAACACCTGCGTCAGACTCACCGTCAGGCGGCAACTGAACAAACCACAAACACCTCCAGACATGGAGTTGGAAGAGGCGTTCAAGTGCGCCGTTTGTCTCAGTTTTATCTAAATCTCCTCATCAGTGACAGGATTTATCATCATTGCATCACCTCTGAGGCCAGTTAGCGTCACAGGGTCGAACCTGCAGATCATTTATCTGCTCTAATAATAAAGAGAATCAGAATATGTTTGGCTGAGCTCCTCAGGTGAAATCCTGTCTCACTCTTCAACCGTCACTGAAAAGCAACGAAAACAACCAGATGAAAAACGCAGGAGATGAATCTGAAGAAAAAGCCGTTAAACTCTCTGACGTACAGCTGTGACCCAACAGCACCGACGCAGTTTATAATGATCAACAAAGTGAAACACTAAGAAACTAACGATCCACATGTGAATGTTCCTCACACAGTTTATATCTCCAGACTAAACATCCTCTGTGCTGCTGCTGCTTTTCTCTCCTCATTTCCCAGAATCCTTGAAAACAGGAGCGAGACGAACTGACTTTAACGGACAAACACAAGATCCGCCTCCGTCGTGTCGTCTGTTGTTTCTTCCTAACTGGTGAAACAGGTGAATTGAACCGATGAGAAACAAAGATCCATCGTCAGAGATGTGTATAAGAGACAACCCTGCGTCTTGAAGATGGCCACGTTGGCCTTCAGCAGGTCCTTCCTCTCCATGCCCTCCTTCCTGGGCATGGAGCCCACCAAGATGGCGGCGTCCAGGTCCTTGAAGCCCACCTCCACCTTGTCAGTGGGGATGACCTCTGTGGAAAGTCAAAGTAAAACATATTGATAAGGATCTATTGGTTCTGATAAGCTGCATTGATTATTTAACACCACCAGCGTCTCTGTACAGGCCGTCTGCAGGTACGATAACATGTTCCTGTCATGTGATGATGATTAACCAGGTGTTCACCTCTCATTCACTCTCTCAGGGTTTCACCTGTGTATTGATGACTGATTATTACTGAGCAGATAAATTCCTGCCACTTCGGCTGATCCTGGTGATAACGTGTGTTTTGGTCGGAGGATCCCGCTGCTATCAGACCGGACTTCAGTCAGGGTTCATCTCTCCTCCCTCCATTGTCGTCCCACCACTGCTCTGATTGGCCACTGTACCGCCTCAACCAGCAGCCAACCAGAAGCCTTGTTTCAGACACTCCTCCTTCCCACAGCAGAGAGGAGGCTCCTCCACAGAGTCTCTCTCTCTCTCTCTAGGTGTCTCACTCTGTCTCTCTCTGTCTGTCTGTCTGTCTCTCTCTCTCTCATTGTTAGACAGGAAACAGAGGGACAGAGAGAAGAGGAATGAAAATACGTTTTCATTTTTAAAACTTCTCTTTTGCTACGTTTCCTCTCGTCCTCACGACTCCAAGTCATCAACCACCGAAGACAGACTTTCAGAAACGCCACTGAACCCGTTTTATTTTGAAATCTCCAGGGTTGTGTTGTCGCCTGGACGGACACAAACAGACCTTTGGATATGATGATGTCACACCCACGGTCTCCCCTGATTGGCTGTCATCAGCCTGGACTACCAGCGGTGAATACAACATGAGCATGAATGACAGTGTCACTGACCTTGTTGTCTTTGCAGCTGTTGTTCACTTACATTCTCTGTTTTAATGCTACAACTGCAGAGGAGACAATCTACTTCCTGTTTACACCGGCTCGCTCATGCTCAGTGTACGAGATTGCTCAGGTATGTGTGAGTTCTCAGGTAAATATAAGTATCGGGTCTGACTCTGGATCAGCAGACACTCTATGTTAAAGGATCAGATCTGGACGACACAAACACCGTCATGAGTTTTGAAGCTTCGAGGCGACGCAGCAGCAGCAGCAGCGGCGGCATGTGACGTGAAGCAAAACACCCACAGGAAATTCTTTTCTATTCCAGTGACGTCTGCATGTTCAAAGCTACAAACTGCTGCTCCGCTTCCCAGCGTTTAAAATCAAAGCAGCATTTATTCAGATCAGTGCTTCTGTAGCCCACACGGACAGGTAACCGCTAACTGACATGATGCTACGTGACGTAGCTGGTGTGTTTGTGCTTTTAGCGTCTCGCGATGGTAAAAACATATTTTTTCACCCTAATAAGAAACAAGTTGAAGAATATTTGTCGTTCTTTTAGACATTCATGTATTTCTTTTTTATTAAACAGCTGGTTTAGGTGTAGCTGTGAACGTACACTGAATCCAAGAGACTAGACACACACACACACACA
>NW_019523362.1:0-753 GCF_002814215.2 Seriola lalandi dorsalis | reverse complement strand
GGTAAGTCTTACAGGTTTGATAAATACAGGCCCTGACCTCAACCCGGTCCAACACCCTGCAGGTTCCAACATCTGCAGAAAGCCTTAAAAGAAAAACTGAAACTGTAGTAGTTGTGGTTTTGGAATAACATGTTCATATAAGGCTGCAGTGTTCAGGTGTCTACATACTTCTGTCCATGTAGTGTGGGCCAACCAACTGCTACCCGAGGAAGAGCCCAGAGGAGAAGTGAAGGAGATGCATGTGAGGGATGTTTTTCACACAGAATAGAGAGGCGAGGCGAGGTTTTCTGTTACAATCAGGGCTCTGTCCAACCTTCAGCCTATCAAGGACACCGGCAGCCATGTTGGATCTCTGTGCAGTTTGATGGGTTCAGTTTCTGTAAAGCTGCAGGCTGCAGTTCTGTGCTGCTGGCAGCCAGGCAGGCACTGACCGCGGTGCTGATAATCTGCAGCCTGTGCTGCTACGTCAAGGCTGCAGCAAACACCGGGAACATAACCGGAAGCCAGATAATTAAGCCTTCAAAATAAAATCGCAGAAATTATTGTTGGATAATTATAAGCTGAGGACAGAAACAACAGAATTTCATGTTTGATTTTTCAATCATATTAACAATGGTAGTTTATTTTCCATGAATCCCTTTTTACTCTTTATATAGATTTAATAATATTTTTTGAACTTTTTAGCTTAAATGCATATTTTGCTGTGGTGTATTACTTGAGCAATCTTTAAATCAGCAATTGTTTCTGGGAACA
>NW_019523361.1:6595-7080 GCF_002814215.2 Seriola lalandi dorsalis | reverse complement strand
TGGTATGACCTGCTCTGCCCTCCCCTCTCCTCCAGCAGGTGATGTGGCACGGCTGTCCCTGTTCCCCAATCAGGAACTGGGGCTTTAAATGCTGTAGGAGGAGGCTTGGTCGGGGCCATTGTGCGCCATTTGTGCCGAGAGAGAGAGAGAGAGAGAGAGAGAGAGAGAGAGAGAGAGAGAGAGAGAGAGAGAGCTGTGTGGAGCTGTGTGGAGCTGTGGTTGTCGTTACGTCAGATAGTGATATATATATATATCGTTACAGTTTTCCCGTGCTGTGAACAAAACTCCTCCTTATTTATTACTAGAATCTGGTTCCTGTTCTTTTTCACTGTTACTTCCCTCTATCCCTAAACTCTTTCTGGGAACGTACCACAAGGATAAGTATTACACCATATAATATTACAGTTATTTAATGAGGCTCACATAAGGGCTGATATAATGTTTGTAGAAAATGCCTCAAATTAGAAAATAAACCAACATATTTG
>NW_019523361.1:0-672 GCF_002814215.2 Seriola lalandi dorsalis | reverse complement strand
GATGTTGGAGGGAAGACCGCTGGCCCGCAGGTTAAACACCTTCAGCTGGGACTGAGCCACACTCAGACTGCACAAGACCAGCAGGAGGAGAGGAAGACTGGAGGCCATGGCTTCACAGGAGGCTGTGGAGGAGGGTGCATGGATCTGTGAAGATCTTATGACACACTTTCAGCTTTCAGTGCCTATGACTGCACTACCCCAATGTGAGCTTTTGAAACTGTGGCCCATAACATCCAGATGAATATATATATATATATACAGTACATATATATATTTCTTAGACTGAATATACACAAATGTTTTTCCCTCTATGACCAAAAATAAGTGTCATTTTGAATTGAAGCAAACTCCAGACAAAACAGCTGATACTGCACAGTTCTCCAGGTTCTACAAATCCTACACGTCCCATTACTGTTAGCACCGCAATGAAGCACAATGAAACACTTGTTGATCATTTCTGACATCACTAAATTAACAACAATACCCAACATAATTCTTTTAGGGATGTTGCTGCTCAAGGACGCCAAGGCAGGGGTGATGGGTTATGACTTGCTCCAGTTTAAATATGAGATTTGAGCCACTCTCACATCAAATTTGATGTCACTGCCAGTAATCTGCCAACCTCAGACCTTCTGTCAACGATCCTGGTGCATATTTCATTCTGACTTAAGC
>NW_019523360.1:0-1293 GCF_002814215.2 Seriola lalandi dorsalis | reverse complement strand
CCTGGACCTGGACCTGGACCTGGACCTGGACCTGGACCTGAATCTGGACCTGGACCTGGACCTGGACCTGGACCTGGACTTGAATCTGGACCTGGACCTGGACTTGAATCTGGACCTGGACTTGAATCTGGACCTGGACTTGAATCTGAATCTGGAACCTGAATGTGGACCTGGACCTGGACTTGAACCTGAATCTGGACCTGGACCTGGACCTGAATCTGGACCTGGACCTGGACTTGAACCTGAATCTGGACCTGGACCTGGACCTGAATCTGGACCTGGACCTCTGGACCTGGACTTGAATCTGGACCTGGACCTGGACCTGGACCTGGACCTGGACCTGAATCTGGACCTGGACCTGAATCTGGACCTGGACCTGGACCTGGACCTGGACTTGAATCTGGACCTGGACTCCACCTCCTCTGAACTCCTCCATCCTGTGGAGGGAAAGCTGCAGCTCAGGACGGTCCATGTCCACTGGTTTACATTAGGGTTGTCCAAACTACGGCCCGCGGGCCCTGTTGGCTCTGAGCGGCCTCATTCACAACAGGAAATATGTTTTGAAGCAAACATTATATTAATAATATTACTTTTGTATGAACATAATGAGAAAATGTCGTCGACACATATTTTAATTTTCTGGTGTCGAGGTAGAAAAAAAGAAAAAAGCTTCGTCTTGTATCTGAGGACGAAACAGTTTCATGTTGACGACATCTGATGTTTTTGAATGGAGAGATGTCACATGGTCTGTGTCAGAGAGAGATGCATTATGGGCTAAAATGTGTTGGTTAGTCCAGTTTGAGCTGCAGGAGTGATATTAAATGTTTAGAATGAGCTCGATACATTAAGATGCAGTTTCCTCTCATGAACACTAAGTGTCACTGTAAAAAAGCCTCCAGTGTCTTTAACGCCAAAGTTCCAGACCAGGACCGGGAGGTCTGGGTCTCATGGCACCTCAGCAGAACCAGGTCTGTGGAGAGGAAGCCCGAAGAAAAGCTGAGAGCTCAGGACGTCACTGACTGTGACAGTCGAGTTGATTCTGCTCTGGTGTTTCACACCTACAGAAATCTGAGATTAAATCTACAGAACTCTACCAGCTCGTTGCTGAGTAAATAAATATAGAAATACAGAAATCTTGTTGTATCACGACAGCTGCAGAGATGACAAACAAAATAAACAACCTCACTAAACTGCAGCAGTGATAAGATCCACAGGCTAACAAGCTAGCAGGCTAATGAGCTAACGAACTAACGAGCTCTCTCAGGCATGTGATGTAAGAAGATGTGATGAGAC
>NW_019523359.1:0-896 GCF_002814215.2 Seriola lalandi dorsalis | reverse complement strand
GTCCTTTAAGAGCACAGGAATAGCTGTTGTCATCATTAACAGAGACTCTAAAGGAAAATGTTTCCTCCTTCATTTTCAGTCCGTTCTTGTACCAGACATATGAAGGACGATCAGCTGCTTTACAGCTGCTGTGACACTTCAGCTCTGTCTGGGTTGATGATCTTTCCACCAGCACCTGGAGGTCTGGACATGTGACGAGAGAACAGACATTAACTAAACTAGAAAAGTACAATCAAAGCAACACACACAGATTCTCAGTAGTTAATGATTGGAACCAAATTGATAAATATTCCAGTGAAAACGTTACCTGTGACAGACAGAGTGACTCCAGGTTCACCTGTATATTTCCCACCTTGGTTTGTTGTGAATCTGAACTTGTACTCAGCTGAGTCGCTCTCTCTCAGGTCTCTGATTGTCAGAATGCAGATGTTCCATGTACGACAATTATACTCCACACGACCTCTGTAGTCTGAGTCTGCTCTCAGATCCACAGCATCATTAATCCATTTAGTGAACCAGAATGTTCCCTCAACTGTAGTATAGTAACCATTTATTATGGGTGGGTATCTGTAGCTGCAGAATATAACCACTGTTGATCCTTTAGAGGCACAGATGTGTTTTAGAGGGTAAGTCACTCTCCAGTTACTCTGACCCTGTATCACTGTAACACAGAGCAGCAGGAACCACAATCAGATTCACAACAACAGAGAGAAACTTTATGGAGGTTCTTCAACATGGAAACCTGCTACATGACTAAAATACATTTGTAAAACTACTTGGCTCCAACACTTCTCACTGTGAGTTTAAGACAAAGATGTCTGTGATGTTGTTATATATTGTTATATATATGTTACTGAGGTAAAGTCATGTTTTTCTCCTATGGTCTCTTCCTTTTT
>NW_019523358.1:1212-1706 GCF_002814215.2 Seriola lalandi dorsalis | reverse complement strand
TAACACGTAGTAACACGTAGTAACACGTAGTGACACATGGTGACACGTGATGTAGTGACACGTAGTGACATGTAATAACACGTAGTAACACGTAGTGACACGTAGTAACACGTAGTGACACGTGGTGACACGTAGTAACACGTAGTGACACGTAGTAACACGTAGTGACACGTAGTGACACGTGGTGACACGTAGTAACACGTAGTAACACGTAGTAACACGTAGTGACACATGGTGACACGTGATGTAGTGACACGTAGTAACACGTAGTAACACGTAGTAACACGTAGTGACACGTAGTAACACGTAGTGACACGTGGTGACACGTAGTAACACGTAGTGACACGTAGTAACACGTAGTGACACGTAGTAACACGTAGTAACACGTAGTAACACGTAGTGACACATGGTGACACGTGATGTAGTGACACGTAGTAACACGTAGTAACACGTAGTAACACGTAGTGACACATGGTGACACGTGATGTAGTGAC
>NW_019523358.1:0-1192 GCF_002814215.2 Seriola lalandi dorsalis | reverse complement strand
ACACACACACACACACACACTGTATACACTTGTTGCTCAGGTGTGTGTAGGTGTAAGGAGGAGATGAGTTGGGACTGCGACCAGCTGGAGGACGTTGTGTTCAGGGTTGAAACGTCAGAGGAAAGATGGACGCCATCTAGTGACACGTAGTGACACGTGATGTAGTGACACGTAGTGACATGTAATAACACGTAGTGACACGTAGTGACATGTAATAACACGTAGTGACACGTAGTGACACGTAGTGACACGTAATAACACGTAGTAACACGTAGTAACACGTAGTGACACATGGTGACACGTGATGTAGTGACACGTAGTGACATGTAATAACACGTAGTAACACGTAGTGACACGTAGTAACACGTAGTGACACGTAGTGACACGTAGTAACACGTAGTAACACGTAGTAACACGTAGTGACACGTAGTAACACGTAGTGACACGTGGTGACACGTAGTAACACGTAGTGACACGTAGTAACACGTAGTGACACGTAGTAACACGTAGTAACACGTAGTGACACGTAGTAACACGTAGTGACACGTGACGTAGTGACACGTAGTAACACGTAGTAACACGTAGTAACACGTAGTAACACGTAGTGACACGTAGTGACACGTAGTGACACGTAGTGACACGTAGTAACATGTAGTGACACGTAGTGACATGTAATAACACGTAGTGACATGTAATAACACGTAGTAACACGTAGTAACACGTAGTGACACGTGGTGACAGTAAAGGCCTGTTGAAGAAGATCACCAGTAATAATGTGAAAGATTTTTTTAAAAAGCAGAAACTGTCCTTAGAAAAGAAAATGACTCACAAACGTGACAAATGAACTTACCTGTTGTCGTGTGTTGTGGCGTCAGAGGCGTGGCGAGGCGATGACCTGGGTCAGGTGGCCGTGGAGGAGCAGAGTCTGGAGATGCAGAGCTGTGCCACCAAACTGTCGACCATCAGAGAAGTTCTGCTCAGGAGACACATGAAGGTGGCGTTCTTTGGCAGGTCGGTCAAACACACTCTACACTGTAGTTACATCAGCTGTCATGTTAGTGTCACACTCCTGAGATCAACAAAGATATTAATATGTAAATCATCAAATCAAATGTTTAATATAATGAAGCATCTTTATTGCTCTGTGTCGGCGACAGGGCAGCAGCCATTTTGTTTTCAGCTCGTCCGTCGC
>NW_019523357.1:0-982 GCF_002814215.2 Seriola lalandi dorsalis | reverse complement strand
GGTGATGGTTCCAGCTCGTCGACTGTGACGTCTCTGTTGCAGGAGATTGAACTCTCTTTGGGTTTTGGGCTGTTGGGATCTCACAGGTTTCATAAACCAAACAATCAATTCATCTAGAGATCAATCGTCAGATGAATTGTTAATAAAAAATGATTGTTAGTTGCAGCCTTAGATCTAAATATATCAAACTTTACATACCCACTGTCAGATGCTACTTTTATTTCCTTGAGGAAAAACCCAGGAGTGTTTGCACTGTGCTCTTGCGTAATCTAGTTTTAACGTGAATGTTTAAAGCTCTAACAGTGTGTGTGTGTGTGTGTGTGTGTGTGTGTGTGTGTGTGTGTGCGTGCGTGCGTGCGTCCGTCCGTCTGACGTTTAGTTAATGTTTGTCGTGTTGCTGCACTTTGAGCCAACACACAGAAATCCAGCTGTAAAAAACATTTTATAGTCACAACTTCATCGTTTCTCTTCTTCTCTGAAAATCTTGGGAATGATGCTCAAGACCGAAGAACATGTGGCGACGTCAGCTGGTGCTGGAGGTCGAAGCGTGACGGACATTTCTCTTTCACGTTTTATAGACGGAAAAAGAAAATAACCATATTGCAATTATCTTTTTGGCAGATATTGCGACACAAGACTTTATGACACATTTCACCTTTTATCAAAAATACTGCAGCTGCTGTGATTTGGATTTTGCACGTGGCCACACTGCGATTTCGATAATATTTCCATTAATTGTTCAGCTTTGGTCCGACCTGCACCTGAACCTGGATGACAAATCCAGGTGTTTAAAAACATGTGGCCTTTCTGATGTTTGATGAAACCGCCCAGCCTTTACTTTAAAAAGAGGTTTTGTCTTTTGAAAAGCTGGTTTCAGTGGTAGAACAGAAGAGAATCTACAGGACTGTGAAAACACCTTTGTCTCGTCTTGAACACCTGTGCCATCAGCTTCACTTCACACCTGTTCAACCTTACAACAGAG
>NW_019523356.1:9510-10880 GCF_002814215.2 Seriola lalandi dorsalis | reverse complement strand
TGAAGTTGCTTCTCGCTTCGTGTGGGCAGGGTGGGGACATTAACTGTTTACAGCTCCTTATCAAATACTAAAACAAGGACAAAATGCATTTACCCTCTATCATCGCCCTGTTCTCCTTCTATGCTGCTCCCACAGGTCAAAGTTCACTCAGACTGAATCATTTACAGTGGACTCATGTTAGGAAGGCTTCACCTGACGACCTGCAGGGAGTTCATTATGTGATCAGCTGTTGAAGCTCCTCTGCTGCCACCTGCTGGCAGTCACAGGTAACACACCCTCTCAAATCTTAGCTTAGCATTAGCTTTGAGTGTCACCCTGTGGGGACGAGGAACCTTTACAAGTCCCACGATGACTGGAAGTGAGTCGTTCAGTTGGTTGTAAAGTTAATCAGAGGCTTGTTTATCAGCTGTGTGTGTGTGTGTGTGTGTGACAGACTCATATCCAGCAGATACTGGTAGATTAACGAAAGCTGCAGTGCCCGAAACTCTCTGTCACTGCTCACGAGGATGGAATATATGACATCGATTTTTGTTTTATATGACACCTATTAGAAACTGGAACAATATCAAATACTGGCATATATACAGATACGTTTATGTATGTGTGCTCATATTGTAGACATATGTTACATAAATATATATATTTATCCCACACAGTATATGTTGATATTATAAACAGTAAAGTCTGAGACACTTTCCCAGAATGTGAGGATAGACATGTTTAAAATTAATTAGACAATTATGACAATTATAAACAAGCTATAACAGATTTTTCATACGCTGATGCAGGCAAGTTAAAGCTTCCTCCTCATTAATCTAATGAGTTACTAACATTTATAACTGGTAAAAAGGAGCCTTAATGTAAAGTGTAAAACCCATCATCATTTATTAATGAATTACAATAAGGCTCCTTTTACCATGCATGAAAACTTTTAACTTTTTTATTTATGATTTATAAAGTGTTTTAAATGTTTTAATAAGTGTTTCTTATGGCACAGGTGAAGTTTGTCCTGCTGGTGGTGCTAGATGACAAGTCATAGTGTCACTAGAATCCACAGCTGGTTTGCACAAGAGAATCAATATGCTCATTAAAATACGTTTAAATATGAGGAAATAAAACAGTATCAATAGAAATATTTGGGTTGCGCTGAAAATGAAATGAGAAAAAAGAGGCTCTTGGATGATTATTTTGACTTTATGTGCAATAAAAAAACTTTTTTTATTTAAAATGAATGAGTAACAATATGGACGCAGATTGTGAGTATGGAAAACAGACCCAAAGCAGCTCATTTAAGAAAGAGAAGATCAGAAATAAACCTGAAACCTTGTCAGTACAGAGTGAGAGTTAGCATTAGCACAACTGCTAACACT
>NW_019523356.1:0-8966 GCF_002814215.2 Seriola lalandi dorsalis | reverse complement strand
GTCCTGTCTGTTGTTTCCCATGTGATTAAATGTGTGAGAGACTTAAATTATAAACTGCGTCTGTAGCATCTAAATAAAACCCTGAAGAAGACTTAGCGTCAGAGCTCATGCACGTCTTTTGAAATAGGTCTCACGTCTCTCGGCTCCCTCGGTGGTTTTTCAGCAGCGTGACGACAACCAGCACAAAAACCTCAAGCCTTGAATGACGCTGTGCTGCGCTCAAACACACACATTTAGATGAAATTTCAAAAATCCTTCAAGTCTTTCATGAGTTTTAGTCGTGATATTTTATCTCGTCTCGTGACTGGAGTTTTTTCTGTGAACCTCCGAGTTTCCCACAGTGCAGTAGCGCCACCAGCAGCAGCAGCAGAGCCACCATCACCACGGTGACCGCCGTCCGTACGAGGAGAAGGATATGGAGGAAGTGTTCTGAGAAGATCCAGGCGTCTCTGTGGAGCGCTGCAAAGACGACAGAAACAATCTGCTGTGACAGGACGACTGTCGAGTTGTGATGTTATTTCGTCTTTTGAAAATGACCAAACACAAAACAGAAGCCGCAACGGAGAATGTTAAAGCAACGCACCGCATGAAAATCTAAGACCTTTATTCAATCTTATTAGAATTTACTAGAATCTCCGCCTCGCAGCCAAGTTGCAGGAAATATGGTCACAGTCTCCCCTTCCTGTGAAGTTGACCTTTGACCTTTTGGATATAAAATGTCATCAGTTCATTTTATCCTTTTATAGACTTTTGACATTTACTGAGATGTCGTGTTCACGAGAACGGGACGGACGGAGAGACAACGTGAAAACATAACGCCGCCGGCGGCTTATTTTATTCCATAATAAAATAAATGTTTCAGACGTCTTTCCTGTGTCATAAACATTTCACAAACTCAGTGAATAATTCGGCTGCAACTGAGTTACAGTCAGGTAACTTTACTTGTTATTAATTGACTTTATGCCAAATTACCAAACTCAGGGCTTTTATTTTGAAACATGCTTGTGTCTCACCTCTGACAGTCAGCCAGCTTCCTGCTGACTCTCCAGCTCCAGGGATGCTGCACCTGTAGAGTCCTTCGTGAGACCTGTAGACGTAGTCGATGCTCATGTTTCCGGTGGCGCTGGTCCCGATGAAGAGGCCGTCTTTGGAGAAGACGGCCGGGACGTCGGCGGACGACGTTTTGTTTCTGCAGCTCAGAGTCACAGCATCGCCCTCGGTCACAGGAAGAGCGGGAATCTCCAGGATCACAGAGCCACCTGAACATGTGCGTCATGACGTTCTTGTTTAATATACATAAAAGTTTTAAAGAGACGAAGATGATTCAGTGGCTTGTAGAGAAATGATTGTGACAGGATGTTGTTAAAGAGTAAGTGGTTGACTTTATCTGCACGTACGATGCCTCCAAATGTGACCCGACATAACTGTTCATTAATCTATAGAAAGTATTAGAAGAGAAGCTGAATACCTTCAAAATCGTTCTGCATCACCGTCAGCCAGCTCTGTGGTGACTCTCCAGCTCCATCCATGCTGCACCTGTAGAGTCCTTCATCAGAGCCGGAGACGCTGTGGATGCTCATGGTTCCTTCAGATCCATTCTGAATGTGGCGGCCATCTTTAGAGAACTCAGCTGGGAGGTTGGCGGCATTCATCTTGAGTCTGCAGCGCAGAGTCACGTTGTCTCCCTCCATCACAGGAAGAGCAGGACTCTCCAGGATCACAGAGCCAGCTGAAACATATATTTTTTTATTTACCTATTTACTTATGTGTTCATATATATATATATGATAGAAGATGCTAAAAGATGCTAATTCACATCCATGTAGTCCCAAGGCAGGTAACATAAAAAAATACAACTCATAATACACTGCTAGAAATATAAAGTATGCAAATCAAAGATTATTCCAGTTTCTAATAGATTTTATATATAATTTTTACATATATGTACAGATATGTTTTACTTCATATGTATATATATATTTCACACAGATGATTTTTTAAAATTTGTTTTAATAAAATTCTGACTTAAATCTTTGAATTCTGGCTTTTTGTGAATCATTTTGTATAAACACACTCGTGACGGAGATGTTGACACTGCTGCTCCTCTCTCCTCCTGCGGCCTCGCACCAGTATTCTCCACTGTCCCGCTCAAAGACATTGTTGATGGTGCAGTTCACCGCCGGCGGTACCGTGCCGTTGGTGCACGTTGGGATGATTTCCACCTTGTTCCTCAGCCATCGCCATGGAGACGAGCCACCGGACTGCTCGCAGGTGAAGGAGACGGACTCGTACTCAAAGAACTGCAGTCTGGACGGAAAGATGTTTGGAAAAGCTGCATCTGAGATTAACGGAGAACATCAGATCACAAATATTAGAAAAAAAACAAGAGGCATTCATCGAAGAATTTGGTGTCTAAGACTTTAAGACCAAATGTTTTCATCTGAAAGGAGCATGAACCAAACATGGAACTGATTGTGTGAATATCTGTCAGATTGAGGAGATTTAAATTAAATTAAATATTTGTTGGTAGAATGCTTTATTTTATTAGTTTGCAATTTCTTATTAATTTCCCAATATTTCCCAGTATGTTCTCTGTAAAGCACTCTGCAGTATATTATATATTACAGACACATCAGTATTTTCCAATAACAAACTTTCCATTTACACCCAAGTCAATATTAATGGGTTTTTTGGAAACTATATTTTCCATATCTATTTTGAACTGCTTGCCCTGAATAAAAGACTCTAGGTCTCGCTGTTAGAACCAACTTATGTCGTTCATTAGACGCAGTTCTGCTCTGTTCTTTAAGTTCACATGGATCAAACAGCTGATCTTGTTTGAGGGAGATGCACAGAAGACGGACGGTGAAAAGTAATCTATTACTCAAGACAAGTTAAACAACATGCATATTATATTTAAGTCTGCAGGTAAATCATTAAGTGTCTGCGACTCACCTGCTCTCAGAGCATGACTGCGGTTTCCATACGCAGCCTGCAGCACCAGCACGTTCAACACTGGACACATCAGACACTCAGATCATTCAATATGCAAATGTAAGTTTAATAGAAAACTATATCATACATTTATTGTCACGTAATGACAGATATAAAGATATTGAGATGTTGTTAGATGTTAGAAAATTCTGAAATATATAAAAAGCAACCTGAAGCAGCGGCGGACTCAGAACTCACTCAGTGTGAAGCAGAGAGCTGTGGCCTCCATGTCGTCTTGCTGCTGTCTGACTGTCTGAGCATCACACAGCAGCAGATGAATATAATGTAGGTTAGACCCTCTTCCTGTGCGAGTTATTTTGGTGTTGATGCATCAACAGCGCTGGGTACGAGGTTTAAACTCAGTTGGACGGTTTCATTACCGTGACTTTTACACTGTCTTTTGGATTTTTATGGTCAATAAACCTTGTTTACGTGAAAATAAACATTGTTTTTAAGAAGAAAAACAAAGTTTCATTTATTTTGACTGTCGTTCCAATAAGAGGAACCTGTGACGGTGGATTATCACATACCTCAAAGAATAAGGATTTTATTTTTGAAGCCATTTCAATAGTGTGACCCATTGTGGTGGCCGGCTGAAATCTGACCACAGGTGCTATACACTTCAACAAAACACACACAATTTTATAAAGAAGTTGCAAAAGGTGTAGTGAGGACGCATCCGTGTTGGTTTCAGACCATCACGTGAAAGAAAAACCAGATTTCTGATATAAAGACATTTGAAAAGAACCGTTAATCTTAACAGCAGATATTTCAACGTGTCACTTTTGCTGTTGCTGTGTGAATCCCAGGGCTGAGCAGTCTGAAAGAAGTGACCACCCACTCATTCATCCCATCCAATCAGGAGGCAGCAATGGGGAGGGGGCTGGGTAATGGGGAGGGGTCAGAGGATAGTGAGACTGATGTTAACGGCTGATGCTTGTCATCCAGACCTCAGAGAAAGAAAAGGTGAGTGTAGAGGCAAGAAACGACTTTTATATTTGTTATCTGAACTGTTAAAATGTTTTTTGAATGGCTAACAGACTCTGACTATTTTCAGAAGTTAATTGGAATTAATCAATTCATGGGAAAGGACTTTAATGGTGGTTTAAAGTTCACCGATGAACACAACAGCGCTTCTTGTTTGATGGAGATACAACAGTCAGAGAGGTGTGTAGGAGGGTGATGAGTAATCTATGCAAAACAAATGCAAATATTTTTAGGATGTAGGCAAAGGCTTTGTTCTTCAGGCTCTGAGCTTCAGCACATTCAGTCTGAAATAAAATAGTGGATCTGACATTAAAGTGTCTCAGCTTCAGTTTGAAGCCGTTGGGAAACACAATTCTAATTTTTATCTTTTACATGACAAGTTTCTCTGAGGGCAGATTAGAATCTATCAGCTGTGGATATCAGATGAGTCTGAACAGGGATCCTGCAGCGAGGCTCGTCCTGCCGCTGCTCACACGGAGCACGACATGATGATCTATGTTTTATTATGTGTGAACAAGGGAAACTGCTGAGAACTACTATAATCAGATAAACACTGTGCAGGTGTGAACAAGCTGATTCAACAAGTCAAGACTCGCTTATCTTTCCATCAGAGGGATTCACACAAACACACAAATGATTGTTTGGACTTGGATTCTTTAGTCCAACAAAGACATCCTGCTGCATCCTGCTGATGAACAGGACAAACCTGCTGCTAAGCTAAGCTAACCCAACACCATTGTTTTTACTGTTCCCTAAAGCAAATGCAAATGTTTGAACCAGTCCATGAAAGGTTCAGAGTAAGAGAAGCTGTGAGAGAAAGGGGTATTTGGCTTTATGTTGTTATATTTCTTGTCTTTTTTTCTTGCTCAGTGATGATTTTATGTTATGAGATTTTACTGATGTTTTGTTTTTCAGTTTCCAGACTTGAAGATGTTTCATCTGAAGCATGGAGTTTAAACCGAGGCTCGTTGCCTTCATTGCTTTGGTTCTTCAGACTGTTCCCATCGTCCTGATCCTTCATTTCTCTGCAGGTACATTTATAAAGTTATAGCTCGATCACAGTTTACATCAAAATACTATTACTAATACTCTCAATAATACTTTAAACGCAGTCTATAAAGTGCTTGGAGAATTGAAGAAAAACTACATATTTAATATATTTTGTTTTCAGTCATCTATTTTCAGCTTTTCATCAACTGTTAATTTCCCTCAGATTAGAGGGTCAGTGAAGCAGCAGGTGAGCGAGCTCAGGGACTTTCCATGACTGTTGCTACACAACAGTCAGTGAGATAATAACCCTGGTAACCAAGGCGACCCTTGTTTAAACAGACGGATCATTTGGCTGCAGTAAATATAAGCGGATAAAAGCCTCCAGGGATGATATAGATATAATTTATCTAACCTGTATGGTTCCACGTAATGTGATGCATTAGAGAAGACAAAAGCAAGCTGGCAGGAAAGCAGAAGTTTTGTTTTCAGTTCTCACGGGAAAACAGATAATTCAGAGATAGAACAGAGATAATTCTTGGCAGTTACAACACTCAACACTTCCCTTGATGATAACGAACCATCGGAGCCAAGGTGTATTTACTTCTCTGTCATGTGGTATGTCAGGTTCCCAACCTTTTCCAACTCAACCCTTTTAAAAATCTCAAAATGCTGGTGGCCCACATCCAACCCCATAACAATATGGAAGCCAAATAATCCTTTCACTTTTTATTTTTATTTAAATAATAATGATCGAACATTCAGGATTGAATCAGACTGAGATAGGAAACAAGTATATGTGTGGTCTGGCCGGTAGCAACATTTTTCAACATTTTTAATATTCTAAAGAGAATTTATTTTCAAAACATCCAAAACCATTATTTATATTTTGATTTTTTATTATATTCTTTTACATTTTTTATTTGGTATGCAACTGAGAAAATTCAATTTTCTCTACTCATGCAAATACAATTTTATGCATCATGTTCATTTTTGTCATGTATTTCACCTTGTAGGACATTCAGATCTGATTTGCTCACACCAACCAATAGTAGCCTTGACTGGTGATGATGTCATCCTACCTTGCTGCCTTGAACCTGCCATCAGTGCGGGGACTGTGGAGTGGATTAAACCTGGTTTGCACCCAAAGTACATCCATGTCCACCAAGATGGACGACTGGAGTATCAGACTCAAAATCCTTCTTATAATTTCCGAACACGACTGTTTGTGGATGAACTGGAACAAGGAAACGTCTCCATGAAAATCTTCAGTGTGAAACTGTCTGATGAAGGAAAATACAGATGTTACATTCCCGCAGTGCACAAAGACGCTTTTGTCCAACTTGTTGTTG
This sequence comes from Seriola lalandi dorsalis, assembly GCF_002814215.2. Lineage (NCBI taxonomy): Eukaryota > Metazoa > Chordata > Actinopteri > Carangiformes > Carangidae > Seriola > Seriola lalandi. The sequence continues at coordinate 2,646 of NW_019523356.1, read as the reverse complement.
GTGAGTCTCAGTCTGTCAGTAATCTGAGGATGTTAGTGACCTAACTTTTTAAAAGCAACACCATTTTCAAACTAGACTCACCTTCTAGTGGTTGTCTGGCTTCGCAACTCAGACTAGTTTCAGATTAATTTCTTTTTTATCTAGAGTCATAAAATATAAAGCATGTAGCATGTAGCATCTACCTCCATGTACTTAAGATACAAATCTCACAGATCAATATCTCTACACCTGGAGAAATAAAAGCCAAACTACCTGCATGACTAGATACCACAAGAGAAAAGAGCGAACAAACTGTTTATCATTTCTGTGAAGTGACCGTTAATGACTCCCTCTCTGAGTTCATGTTGCTAACTGCCATAGTTTTGTTTCTTCTTCAGAAGTTTGCATTCCCTTTGCTGAGTCCATATTTCCAGCTCTCCCTGTAACAGACGTTATGAATGCATGAGTGATAGAAACGTTGTGGTAATAGCCGCCCAGGGCTGTGGGCTGTATGACAGTAATAAATTAATCATTGGTGCCAGATGCAGAGACTGTGAACACAAGCATGTAGCGTATCCACACTGCTGTAAAACACAATGAGGAAAAAGAGGAAGAGAGTAGACACGACAGTAGAAGTTAATTCACAGTTCCTGCTGAAATAACATGTTATTAACATACTGTATCATAGTGTCAACATGCTGGGAAACATAATACTAAGATGCTGTAATCTTTATTGTTAATTCATAAAATAAAAACTGCTGCTGATTACAGTTTCATCTTTTAAAAATAAAGTGAAAACAAATGTACTGATCTGATAGACTGAACAGAGCTACTGTATATAAAAAAAAACATGGCCGCCCACTTTACTGCAGTGATTTATTACCAACACTTTGACAGACAACTCTACCAGATATAATGGAGGTGCCACAACTCTGTCACTTTCTCACTCTGGTGGTCAATTTGCAGAGTTTGAGGTCACTCTGACCTTTGACCTTTGATCACCAAAGACTAATTCGTCCTTGAGTCCAAGTTAATGTTTGTACCAAATTTGAAGAGATTCCCTTGAAGAGTTCTGGAGATATTGCATTCACAAGGCGAAATCAACGTATTGTCAGGTCACCATGACAATGAACTTTGACCCCCAAAATTGAATCAGTTCATCCTTGAGTTGTTGTGAATGTTTGGGCCAAACTTGAAGAAGTTCTGTCAAGGTGTTTCTGAGATATCGTGTCCATGAGACAACCCAAAAACCATATGGCTCTGAGTGTCGCAGAGGAATAAAAATGCATCTACAAAACATCTGCACAGGTTTACTGGTAATTATTTGTGAGGATTTAATCTGAACCAACTAGATGTGTATAAGAGACAGGGGGTAGGGTGGTGGGCGGGGCGGTCACAGGAATATTTCCTCCTTTTGGTTTTATTGTTATTGTTTTGAATGTGATGTAACCACTGTTCCCTGGTGGCAGGTTTATGTAGATCAGTCGACCATGATCACATGATCAGATGTTTGACTAGCTTTATGAAGTTTTGCTGATACCATGGATGTAGCAGGTCGTAGTTAGCGTAGCATTAAGCAGCAGGTAAATGAAGACATGTAAGTTTGTGTTTTTCATTGATTTAATTTATTGACTTGTGTCGCGTAAATGAAGCCACATTGGAAACATCCATACAGAGGAGAAGCTAAGCTAACAGGCTAGGCTATGAAAACATAGCAACGCTAGCTTTCATTTCCAAGTGTAACAGACAGACTGTGTCATGTTTCTGAATAAAGCATCACAGATAAAGAAAGTGTCAGAGAGTGAATGATGAATGAAAGGATTTAATTCACTGGGCAGCTCAGAGGCGACCGGCAGCTACCGCCATCGTTAAATGTTGAATGTATTCTGTTTGTGTGTTTTTTAATGAACGATTAATGTTTGGAAATCAATCAATACACCTCACATTTCATTTGTTTTCATTAGATCTTCAGTTGTCAATAGATTTGAACTAGATTGTGTGAAGCGTGGATATTTTATTTCATCACTTGGAGAATAAAAGTGGCGGGGCATTGTTCCGGTGAGACTGAAGAAGGAATGCACCCTGACTGAAATTGAATTGTTTTAATGTTTTTGTATATAAAGTTATTTGCATTTAATAAATGGTAAAAATGGATGACTTTTGTATTTTTCTTTTGATTCTATAAATTAAATTTTTCCTGTGTGCAATGCTGGATTTGTGCTCTGCTCTTTTTTAAACAACATCCCTGTGTCAAACGTCCACCATGTTCAATAGTCAATAACGCCCCCTGCTGGTGGAGAGCTTCTTATCTGTGTTCATTACATGTGTTTGAGGAGATTTCTAGTTTATCTAGTAAAACTATAGTGAACTGACATGTCTCAGTAATAAACACTGATGCTGTGAGTCTAAACAGTTGGACGTTACTTGTTTAACCAGTTATTTCTAAATGGACAAAAACAGATCAAAGATACCATCATCTGCACAGTTTTCAAAATGTAAATGTTTACATGAAAATGTGCCAAAGCAAACATACTTTTATTTTGACATAAACAGGACGTCAACAGACCAAGTAAAAACATTTGAAGTGACAGGTTTTTTTTTTTGTGTCTTTACATTGTTTTCACTACATTCATCCAAAAAACTCAAATTCAGCAAATCTCTGTTTCT
>NW_019523355.1:6458-7270 GCF_002814215.2 Seriola lalandi dorsalis | reverse complement strand
ACACACACACACAAACACACACACACAAACACACACAGAAACACACACACAGAAACACACACACAGAAACACAGAAACACACACACAGAAACACACACACACAAACACAAACACACACACAGAAACACACAAACACACACACAAACACACACACAGAAACACACACACAGAAACACACACACAGAAACACAGAAACACACACACAGAAACACACAAACACACACACAAACACACACACAGAAACACACACACAGAAACACACACACAGAAACACACAAACACACACACAAACACACACACAGAAACACACACACAGAAACACACAAACACACACACAGAAACACACAAACACACACAGAAACACACACACAGAAACACACACACAGAAACACACAAACACACACACAGAAACACACACACAGAAACACACACACAGAAACACACAAACACACACACAAACACACAAACACACACACACAAACACACACACAGAAACACAGAAACACACACACAGAAACACACACAGAAACACACAAACACACACACAGAAACACACACACAGAAACACATGGCTTATTGATAATTAAAAAGACACAGATCAAATCAAACTGAACTGATTGATGTTAATATATAAATTCCTTGTTTTCTTTCTTCTGTGTTTAGCTGCTGATTTTGATCATTTTCCAGATGAAATATCACCGTGTGTTTTCAGGATTCAAGAGAAAAGTGAATCTGTTACAGCTGCCAGTTTCCTGTTCACACCTGCTTCCTTCACACAGCGTTTTCATTTAAAGCTCCTCCAGTGTAAAGGT
>NW_019523355.1:0-792 GCF_002814215.2 Seriola lalandi dorsalis | reverse complement strand
AAACTACACTGAGATGGTTTTTATATGATGTGTCCAGGTTGAAAATGCAGGAACATTGTTAAGATTGTGTGTGTGTGTGTGTGTGTGTGTGTGTGTGTGTGTGTGTGTGTGCAGAGATCTCGTTCCGGGTGTGGCAGTGCGGCGGCAGTCTGGAGATCCTCCCCTGCAGCAGAGTGGGTCACGTGTTCAGGAAGAAGCACCCGTACGTCTTCCCCGAGGGAAACGCCAACACCTACATCAAGTAAGTTCCTCTTCAGAAACTCGTCTGTGAAGGTCACCTCAGTCTGACGGAGTTAACCCCTCGAGGCCCAGTCCCTGCCGTCCTGCTACCCACCATCATTCAGATCGGATGTTTGTCTTTAGGCTTGTTGCCTTTTAACAGGAAAAGTGAAGCTGTTTTTGGTGGATATCCTTCATTATTAGTATCGCCATTTCTGGAAATGAAATGTTATTTTTTGCAATAAATTCATCCACTTTTTCCTCAAAAGAATAATCCAGGTGTCAAATCAAACAACAACGTGGAGAATGAAATGAAAGCAAAAATATCTCTCTCAAAAAAGCTTGCTAACTAGCCTAGCATTAGAGAGTTAGCCTAGCGAGCTAATGTTAAGACAAGTAAACAAGTGGACTTCTAAAGAACCTCTGGCTCATCATTCATAATAAACTTTTCACATATTAGAAACTTCACAAATAAAGCTCTGAAGAAAAACAGGATCACTTCACAAACTCATAGAAATCTGTCCTGTAGGTGAAATTCAGTGGTAAAATATATATATATATATATATATATAT
>NW_019523354.1:0-717 GCF_002814215.2 Seriola lalandi dorsalis | reverse complement strand
TCAGCCTCCTGTCGTGTCTTCCACCTGCAGACGGTCTGACAGTGAGCGCGGCATCTGGACGTCCAGGTATTTATGTGTCCGTCCTGACGGCAGACATGCAGACGCCTGTCCCCCGCCGCCGCAGGCATGCGGGGGCCTCCTGCCCCAGATGTGATGAACATGTAAAACCCTGCGGAGCTGCAGGAGAGAGATCTATAAAGCCACAGGTTTCAGGACCTTTAACTCTTTAAATCCCAGCTGCTCCTCATTCTCCTCCATATTTCTCATTAAGAAGCTCAAAACTTAAAAGCAAAAACATCTGGATGTGTTAAAGCAGGGCTGGAAACTGTGTCGGCTAACAGGCCCACATTTACCAAATGTGCATGTTTTGAAGAACCTATGGCCTTTTTTACACCACAGTACATATACAGCTCCATATAGGGACTTTAATCTCTGTGACAGACTCTAACCTTAATCCTGAAATCCAGCTGCCTGCTGATGATGTGAAGCTCTCACAGTGGCCTGGATCCAGCACCAATTCAAAAAGGTCTGGTTCTGTTCACACTGACGCCTTAAGCCTGAGTTGGAAAAGAACTGAGCCAATCAGAGCTTTACAGGCAGGAAGACTGAAGACGTCAACTTCTTTTACCAGAGAGAAAAATAATGAAAGGAAAATGAGGATGAGGTGTTTGCAGCTGTGCAGGTCGTTGTCAGTCAATAACAAGATTTAAACTGATG
>NW_019523353.1:2947-3520 GCF_002814215.2 Seriola lalandi dorsalis | reverse complement strand
GGAGGTGGAGGTGGAGGTGGAGGACGCCTCGGTGCCAGAAGCTAACACAGACTCCACAAGCACGACGACACAGCAGGTCAGACCGACTGACCACCTCCACATACAGGACTGAAATCATCAGTCGTAACATCTGTATACAGTCAGAAACATCTGTAGAACAGATATGAAGGTTCAAGACTGACTCAGCAGGGACGAGGAGTCTGGATCCTGCCACTGGAGCTCTGCTTAATGATAATCCACTGATCAATGAAACAGGAACACATCTACAGAGCTCATTCTCCCAGATAGTAACCCTCCGTAACTGTGTGTGTGTGTGTGTGTGTGTGTGTGTGTGTGTGTGTGTGAAGCAGTGTGAGCCCTGGTCAGGGGTGAACCTGCTGGACTGGGATGTGGAGGTGTTACAGCCCGTCACAGTTCCACCAGATCCCAAGGTGGGTGTGTTGAGTCGGAGCTGGAGGGTGGGACTGTGTTCACCTGCAGTTAAACAAACTAACGTGAGGCGTTCAGGGTCCTGCTGCTCTGAGACGTCACAGAGGACGGAGAGGATCTTTTACATTTGACTGTTTCTACGCC
>NW_019523353.1:0-2236 GCF_002814215.2 Seriola lalandi dorsalis | reverse complement strand
GACGCAGCGACGGCTGAAGGTCAGGAAAGCTGGAACGACGACGGAGTCTACGCCGCGCAGTCGTACACCGAGCCCAACTGGGATGACGATGGCGCCAATGTGGGACAGGGTGGCTGGGGCGATGATGAAGAGGCGCAGGTAGAGTTGGGTGGAGGGGGGCGCAGGTGGGACCTCAGTGGGCTCCTGAAGTTAAAGCCTGGAAGTCCAGAATCCTCACAGAAACCTCTTCTTCTCTTTTCTTTGTCATACTTCAGATTTTCTTCGTTACACATCTCGTCAGCTGCTTCCACCTTGTCTTTGACCTCCTCAATAACAAACCTGGATTCTGCTTGTCTCTTCTTTTTTGGTGCAGAGTTCGGTGACCAATGGCTCCGATGGCGAACTCCCTCCAGGATTCGTCTACAAGGTGAGACTCGTTTTGGTTTAAAAAAACAACAACATGCACCGTCCGTCTGTTTTATTTAAACCTTTATGTTCTGGCTTCATCAGGTAAAAGCGATACACGATTACGCCGCCACCGACGGCGACGAGCTGGAGCTGCAGACCGGAGATGTTGTGCTGGTTCTGGCCTTTGACAACCCTGATGAACAGGTCAGTGACACACACACTCAACTTACCTCCTCTTTTATATTTACACTTCCTTTACCATCCGCTCCTCTCTTTTATTTGAGCTTTTATTTCTAAACCCACAAACATCAGGTGGTTATTCTAACGGTTGTGATCCGGGAGTTGAAGCTTGATAGCTTCAAAGAGGAATTACTTATTTAACGTGTTTGTAACAGTCAAATATTACAAGCTCGACGTGTTTACTTGTTACTCACTCATTCACCAGAGCTGAGGACTTGAGAGATGTTTGAATGTTTCGCGGTTTGTGTCGTGTCTCTGCAGGACGACGGCTGGCTCATGGGAGTGAAGGAGTCTCAGTGGTTTCAGAAGAAAGATATTTCAGCCAAAGGTGTTTTCCCTGAAAACTTTACCCAGAAGATTTGAAGGTCTAAAGATTCTGCTCCTCCCTTCTCCGCCCCCAAACTCCTGGGATGTTCATCTGAGACGGACAAAGTCAAACTGTCATCACATGTATTGGAACAGCGAGATTAGAAGTGTGCAGGGACATCTCAGCGGCCATGACACCAACTGATTTGTTTGTGCAGTTGAAACCAGTGTCGGTGTGAACTCACCACTGATTTCTTCATCACATTTATGCAAAACAAATGTCAAAGTTAAAGGATGATAGAGAGGAAGTGAGTCACAGCCTGAATGATGCACGATTATCTAAAATATTTGAGATGTCAAAATATAAACCCCAAATTAAATGTATTCATTTGTCTTTTTTTCTTCTTATTCCTAAATAATTTATATCTTGCTGAACTCAAAGGAAACACAAACGGAGATTTACGTCATGGATGTACTGTATGAATGTCAAAATATTTATGTTGTGTTTTGTCAACAGTTATTGAAAATTAACTTTTCACAGTTACTTGCATGAAGCGTTTGATTGTACTGTCATTTACTCTGTAACACAACAAACACTGTGACACCCGGTGGGATGGTGATGTTAAAAACTGCAGGTGTCCTGGACGAGAGCTGGAGAACAGCATGTGCGCAGGGCTCCGCCTCGCTTTGTCAAACTCTATTACAGTTTCCTGGGCTTGTAGGATTATCAGAGGGAACAGTAGTTTTTCATTTCTTTTATTGCCCATCTTTGAGGACATGTCTTGGCGTGTGGCTTAAATTTTCTAATGCACATATGGTTTTATTTTGATTTTTGAATCATCTCTTCATAGAGGCATGAAATGCAAAACCTTATCAAACTCAGCTGCTGATTTTTTTTCCTTCATCGTCTTTACTTACCACTATTTATGACTATTTACCACTGATTTAGACACAGTACTCTGAGACAGTTAATGAACTATTTTTCATATGAATTAGATTCTGGAGCTCTGCGCTCTCTTGGACCGGAATATCTGACTGGACTTGTCGTCTTTTGCTGTATCGGAGACACATTCTTTAGTTTCCTGCGTACTTGTGAGTCCATGGCTGCAATGTCAACAGCTACATGAGGCTAAAGCATTAACATGTAAACCTTTGTTTGGTTCATCCAGAGTAGTTCTAACCAAATATCAAACCCACTTCACACTGGAATCAATGAACATGTGGAAACTAATGCACCATCTGTTGGATCAAATCAGAGACATTAAAGATGAATGAAACATGTGCAGTCTCACTTTTACTTTAT
>NW_019523352.1:6466-6991 GCF_002814215.2 Seriola lalandi dorsalis | reverse complement strand
ATATAAATATGTAAAATATGTATAAATATATCATGAAAATGACGAGGAATCAACAATGCTGCGCTACGCAGCATCCGGTATAACATATATATCCGGGTTAACTTACTAAAGAGTGGGGGATTGTCAGCAGTGGGCCTTCTCCAGCACCAGTGCTCTTACAGTGCTCGTACAGGAAATGACCAGTATCCTTTGTGGGAATATAGACCTCCACCAAACTTACCCAATCCATGACCCACTGATGAAGACCGCCTTCCAGCCCCCGGCACGTAGGCCAGGACGCGGCTCACCTGGGTCCTTGAAGCTCAAGTTTTCTGGACTTTGGACTAGGACTGAAAACTGACTGCAACAGAGACGGAGCAATGATTAATTCAGATCATCTTGATGTATGTTTTACATATGTATTCAGTGGACCTTTGTCATTGAGAATCAGATAAATCGATATGAAGATCACGACTGACCATCACCCCGTCAACAATAAGAAGACGTGTGAAGTCTGGGTGACCTTGGACCATTATGTTTCACATT
>NW_019523352.1:0-829 GCF_002814215.2 Seriola lalandi dorsalis | reverse complement strand
GCACTTAGATAAACAGTGATACTTGTAAATCAACTGAGAAAAATCCTCAGCAGTTTTATGTCTTTTCAACATTTCATTCCCTTAAAAAGGCACAAACTGCAGGAGGATGTTGCCTCACATACTGGAATCAGTGATAGATGTGTGTATAAAAATACACTTTCATGGATGTGTGCAGCAGAGTTTTCTTCTCTCTTCCACACCAGGCTGTAGATTCTCCTGTTTGTTCAGTCAAATACAGAAAGTTTCTCCTGAACGGCAGAACTTACCTGGCTGCAAGAGCCTGTTCAACCTCCTCCAGCTGCTCCGGGGGGGGGGAGTGTCTTCTGGGTCTGTCCTGGGGTCGGCTCCCAGGGTTCAGGAGGCATCCTGATCAGGTGAATACAGAGAGAAGTCACAAGGTTTAATCATGCACAGAGACGCAGATATTCTCCAGAGAGCCTGAGTAAGGCTGCGTCCACACTGATTACCAAAATACTCTGACGAACACACCTGAAAACACGTCACATGACCATACACATCCAGCGTAAACAGGAAGTACATAGTCTACTCTGCAGTTGGTTGCTTAGTTGCAGAAAATATGACGACCGAGGTTTCGCTGCACAGCAAAGACAACAAGGTCAGTGCTGCTTTATTACCATGTTGTATCCACCACTGGTAGTTTGTTGTCCTCCAGAAAAGGGTCACATGGTAGGAGCGTGGCGAATCAGGGAAGGATACATCGTCGGACGTGTGCGTCTCCCTAAGACTCTGCAGTGGTGTGGACGACACCTGAGATTATGTCCTCGATAATGTGCAGGTGAATCATGCACACCTGATATAATGCCTCCAC
>NW_019523351.1:20562-22038 GCF_002814215.2 Seriola lalandi dorsalis | reverse complement strand
CCCAGTCTTAAAATTCATAAGCTATATTGCCAATTCCATTATAGCGTCCCATTTAAACAGAAAATACATAGGTAGAGTAGAAGAATATACTGGATTAAGGCAGATATGTTATTTTTGATATACCGCCTGCAGTAGACTGCCTGTGCACATACACGGTCCAGACCTGAACCAGGATTATACCCAGACTGATTGAAACAAACTCTCCAAGTCTAGAGACAATGAGCTAAGTTGTCAACACTGCAGCTGTAAACATCCCCTCATAGAACCTGTTTGATCCAGAAACTCCAAGTCAGTCAATCAGTCAGTCAATCAGTCAGTCAGTCAGTCAGTCAGGGACATTCCTGATTATAGTGCTGGCCCCACTGTTGCGGTCCAGCCAAAAAATAAAACTGAAATATACTTCTGAAATCAGGTGCCAGTGACCATGTGATGAGGTGTGCATGCTTCAGCTCATTAGTGGGCCTCACCTTGACTGGGTTGAGGTTGGTGGTCATGATGATCTTGTGCAGCGGCCCCGCCAGCCTTTGAGGCAGCTTGGGCTCCCTCTCCAGCCCCTGTGGTCTGGTGTAGTACTCCAGCCTTGCCCGTGAGAAGAAGTTATTGATCACTGTTACACAGTCGTGCTGGCCTGGAAGGAGAACGTAGAGGTTGTGATGTGAGCAACCTCACAGTCACTAGATCGCTACCAGTACAGTCTTTGCCTGTCTCACCTACAAACGCTGCCATCTGAGCAGCGGTGCGACCCACAGAGTTCACCAGGTCTGTCTCTGCTCCTGCATCCAGCATCATGGAGGTGATGTCTGTCTTCCCTGTAGGAATCAGTGGTTTGATATTCAGAAGTACAACACTTCATTGTACCAACAATGAATTACTGAAACTTAAATCTTAAACTAGATAAATTTAGATTTAAATCAATAAAAAGCACTTCAAGAAAAGCTTACAACACACACACTTGTACCTGACAGGCTGGCAAACATGAGAGCAGTGTATCCATATTCATGTTGGTTGCAATTCACATCGGCCCCATGCTGCAGCAGCAGACGACACATATCTGCCTTGCCTTTATATGCTGCATGCATCAGTGGAGTCATGCCATACTTAAAGAACAAAGGAGACAGGCAGCATCACATGAGGAGTTAGTTTATATGTGTCCTGAAGAACCGGCCCATCTATGTCTGGTTGATACTGCTCCACCACCTGCACCAACTCCGCCTACTTCCTCACCTAGTATATACTATGTGATTATTATTACTGATGCATTCATCCTATACCAAGGAGCATTTAATTGTTAGCCTGGTAGCTGCTCATGGTGATATTAAATATAGCTACTACACTGATGCTAGTTTAACCCATAACAAAGCATCATATTTTACAAATTGACCCTTTGTTTTATGTAAAATCTTAATCTGCAAAGTAACTGTATCCTTTAAAATAAACAAACTAGAAGTTTAGGTTGGTTAAAGATTATTACACCTC
>NW_019523351.1:8066-19310 GCF_002814215.2 Seriola lalandi dorsalis | reverse complement strand
AATAAAATTGTTTAGACTTTGTAAATTTCTTTGTTGATTTTTAAATAATGGGGATGATCAGTAATTGAATTTCCCAGTTGTGGCATTAATAAAGTTAATCTAATCTAATCTAAATCTAATTGCAGGGGCCCCCTGCCTACAGGCCTTCACCGCACCCTACAATCACCACTGACCCTGGAAGATAAGGGTATAAATCTGGTTTCTCTGGTCCAGGATATAAATACTGTTGTCTGTGATTCTTTACTGAATTTATTTAAAAGGTGAATGTAATTATTTTTGTTTTACTGCAGGGGTTCCTCTAATGCAGATAAAGGAGCAAACTGTGGCTTTAACTATGAATGTATGAATTCCCTGTGTGTGCGTTACTCCACGCACAGAGCAGATGTTTACTACGTGTGTTGCGGGTGGAGGCGACTGCGTGGGCAGGGATGCTCTGTCACCACACCTGATTCTGACAGACGGGCGCTGTGAAGGAGTCTGTGAGCTACATGTAGTGGCGTGATGCTATTATCAAACAGTGTCGAGGGCTGCGCCTGCCTCTCAAGAGTCGTCTCCATATGTCTCCATCACAATGGATAACATATGTTAAGGTGACGTAACTGTTGCATTATGAGCTGGGTGAGGGGTGGGGTGGGTGTCATCTTCAGCACTGTCATTTTGTAACTAGCCACCTGTTGAATACCTTTAATTAATTACGTTTTTTAAGGCTCAAGGCAGAGTTCTTGGGTTTGAGGTCCTACACAGGGTCACCTGATAAGCAAGAAAGGTCCTGGAGGATGGATAATATTTAAAACATGTTCTTGAATTCACATACAGATATATAAGTGAGAGTCAGTTACTGGTTGGTGAGGATCTGAGGATGTAAAAGAGGGTCACAGTTAAGAAAGGTGAAGAAACCCTGTGTTGTTATGGTTAGAAATAAGCTGTAGTGAATGTTTGGTTGGGCTGTTCCTTTAAATACTCAGGTCAGATATATTCATTTGAACAGAAATGCATCAGTTGAGCCTGAAAGTTTATTCTTGACCTCGGAAACAGTGGGAAAAAAATGTATTGGCTATAAATGTTCCTTCTGTTCTCTTACCTCGTCCAAACAGTTGACTCGTACTTCTTCGCTAGCAAGCAGCTGAGCAGCCTCCTGTACGTCACCTGCAAACCAGACGCAGCACCGTCACACAGGAACTGAGAGCGGTGAGCTTAGCATCAAACTGCACCGACACACTGGAGCAATATTAAAACAAACATCCACACAATTCATGCACCTAGAGCTTCTGTTTTATGCGTCTGCCATTTCTGAGTCAGATTTTCTGGGAAACAATGTTCTGGTGTTAAATGAAGGGAAACAAACAAACAAGATTTTCTACGAAGGAAAAATCCAGATAAACATTCACTCATCAGCCTTTTATTATTGGACACTTTATTCTTCATATATCTTTGGACAAATATCTCTGAGCTGCTGTGCACTGAATATAAACCTCTCTAGGTTCATTAGCTGGAGGAACATCAGGTTAACACATCATCCTGTCCTGTCAAAGGACCTTTTTTTAATTATTCAGAATACATACCCATAAAATACAATCACCAGGATTTTACCCATGTTGCTGTGGCCTCCCAGTGTTCCCCTCTCTCACTTGTTTATTGCTGATCATTTCAGATATGCAATAATGGCGGTTATATCATTAAAACCATGGGAAACACTGATCTTGTGTGGACAGTTTCTTGTGCTGCAAAGTGATCTGAAGCGACATTTACATGGTGCTGTGCATGGACTAAAACGTGTGAAGCAGAGGTTTTCAAAGTGGGAGGAGGGCCTCACTGGGGGGGGGGGTTTAAACAGTTTCAGGGGAGGCTCAGTGAATGGAAGAGAAGTTATTACATTAGATATCAAAAAGAGATCAAGTAAAGGTGTGTGATTTGGTTAAAGAGCTGGTTCAGAGTTACAGAGGTTTTGGGGGATTTGACAGTTTTTCCCTGATTCAGAACAAATAAAACTTTGATAAAACTTTTCTATCTATTTGGTTTAGTCTCAAGTTATGCCAAACAGCAGTAACAGGCTCTCTTGGTTTGTCTGAGGGCCGGGGGGGGGGCACAGTCTCAGACTTTGAAACCCCCGGTGTAAAGCGCTCTTCACGCTGCACCTTCACACTTCCTCTTTGTTTTTAGCTTTATTTCTGCTCTTGGACGCTGAGAGCAACTAAAGACAGTCAGATTCCTTGTAAGTGCAAATACTTGGCCAATAAAACTATAAAACTAATAAAAGTTATAGTAAGTGAAGACATCAGAGAGAATAATGAGACGGAGCAGTTCTTACCTGCAGCAATGACTTGCAGGATCTTCCTCTCGGGTGCCGACAGATCTCCTCTCTGAGGTGCAGCCATCCTCTCTGATCAGCTGTGATGTGTGTTCCTGACCTGCTCTGCTCTGCTGACAGTCTGTCTACATGTGGACTGAAGAGCTCCAGACACAACCGGCGCCTTGGAGAGTTGGGCCATTCTTGGAACGTACCACTACGCCGAACGGAGGGGAAGACGCCCGCTGTGTGCTGAGTAAAAACACTGAAGGTAAATCTAGCACTCACTCTGAATGTCACCTGACTCAGTCTTTGTGACTTTCAGATATGAGATGTGGATGTGCAGCTCTGCCCGGCGCTCTGACTGCCGTGTTCAAGGTTTGAGTCGGGGGTCAGAATCCCCTGCAGTGAAGTGATGGGTCTGTCCCACCTGCTGTCCAGCAGCATGAAGCTCAACACACTTCAGACGGAAGAGTGCTCCACCAGATACACAGACGACTGCATCCCACAGGTGAGACTGTATGACCACTGCTCACACACCTGCGCACCTGAGTCTTAGCAGCTGCTAACATCTGTCCACACATGTCTCACAGTGATTTCTATGGTCCTGTGTAGGAGTCTAAAGTCACTTCTAGTAATTGTTGGTTCACACCAAAGTAAAGTACAATTACTGCAATCTAAAATTGCTCCAGTAAAAAGTACAGAACTACTGCGAACAAAATGTGCTTAAAGTAAAAGTAAAGTAAAAGTACAAGCAGATAATTTATTATAATAATGCTGATACATTTTACTGTTGTAGCTGCTGCAGGTGGAGCTGGTTTTAACTACGTCAAATACACTCAGTCCAGTGGTTCCCAAACTAGGGGTCCGACCCCTCCAAAGGGTCACCAGAGAAATGTAAGAGGTCGTCAGATGATCCATGGGAAAAGAAAACAGTGTTTGATTGTGTCGGATCATTAGAAGCAGTGGTGAAGAAAGGCCGGCAGTGTTTGAGCAGTTAAAGCTAAAAATAATCATCAATTAGATCAATACTGATGTGGAAGTGATATCCCTCCTTACATCTGATCTCAGAGCAGCGTTCTGTCCTGTAAAGGATTCATCATGTAACTTCCTGCCCTCTTGTGGCAGCGGCAGGTTACTGTCTCTGAAAGCTGGTGTGACTTCCAGCTGTTGAATCTACAGTTTCTGTCCCATTGACAAAGGCGGGAACTCGTCCAGCGGAGGGACAGAAACATTTTTAGGATTTTGAAGATAATCCTTGATTGTAATTCCAGGGGGACGAGGTGAGAGAGTGTGGAAGTGAGAGCGAGAGAACTGCTCTCAGTGAGAACGTCCCTGAGTCAATAGTTTTTATGGAACCAGCACCTGGTGGCCATGAGAGGAAATGCAGGTTGAGGCGCTCAGGTGGTCGGCCCGGCTCTGCTCCTCCTGACATGTTCGTATGTTGTGAGTGAGCGGTGGCAGTGAAGCGACACACAGTCTGCTCCTGAGCCGACCGAGCTCCAGACAACAGGGATTGATGCTGTGGATTAGAAAGTGCAGTAATCCCTGACCCAGCTCTCAGGCTCTGCTGCTTCTCTGGAAACACGCAGCCATCAACATGTGTCTTTAGAAATAACACACACTCACACACTCACACACTAACACACCATGTGTTTCTGTAGTATGTTTGTGTCACTGAGTGACGGAGCGGGAGAGAATGAGTTGGACACACTCTGAGTAATACGACACGTGTCCTGTGCCTAAGAGTCAGAGGCAGGTTTACACTGCAGGGATGAGCTGACTATATATAGAGCAGAGCACAAGGTTAACAGGCAGACCGACACTCAGACAGTCAACACAGCCCAACTCACTCAGGCAGCACGAGGACCTCACCGCTGGTAAGCAGTTTCCAACTTATTCTAACCATCGTCCTCGGAGGAAGAGCTGCTGAGGCGGACGCAGGTTTTTCACCAGGATGAACTTTGGATATTGAAAAAGATAATTAAGCAACATTAATAAGGATCCAAGCAGCTATTGGCTAAGAGCTGCTCTCTCTCGTGCTCCTGCTTGAGTTTTAATCAATTTGTTTACATGTCCATCATTCCTGTTGTTGATTCATCTTTAACATATTGAAATCTAAATTTTAAAGAGTGCAGGCCACAGTCATTTCAGCAGTGACGTAGAAGTTGTAGGAAGTGAGTCTCACGGCTGGACGTGCTGGTTCACGCCTGTTGTGGCTGTTTCTTTTACACGTCTATGAAAAGGTTTTTGTCCTGACGGGACTCTGCTGGATTAGATCTGCTCTGACTCCTGCCTCATTCACCACTGCTGAATTCAGTTGATGCTAATTCTGCTAAAACTGCACCTCAAATCAAAGTTTGCTCCTATTTATTTTCTGCTCACCTCTCAGGTCGGTGCAGCCGACAGCAGGTGATGCACGTCAGCGTCCGGCCTGTTCGCTCTTTGCAGAGCTGAAGTTAGAGGTTGAACCAGGAGCTCAGCAGCCAGCTGCATATTTCAGGAGAAATCCTCCAAATGTGGAGA
This sequence comes from Seriola lalandi dorsalis, assembly GCF_002814215.2. NCBI lineage: Eukaryota > Metazoa > Chordata > Actinopteri > Carangiformes > Carangidae > Seriola > Seriola lalandi. The sequence goes on along the minus strand of NW_019523351.1, from coordinate 14,497 downwards.
CAATACTCAAATCCTCCTTGGGTTTTACTCTTTGGATTAGCAACTCAAAAATTCAAGATGGCCACCATTTCCAAGATGGATGACATTTCAGGCAAGAAAATGTCTTTATTTTTTTTTATTTTTTTTTTAAATTCCCCCACATTTTTCTGATATGAATGATCCACGTGTCAAATCAAACATTTAAAAATGAAATGTAGTTCACTGGAAGAAATGAAACCGGTGAAAACAGTTTACCTACATTTTACAAATTAAAACCCTACTGAATTAGACCAATTATAGCGAGCGACAGGCCACGAACCTCAGCAGCATAAAAAACATTTCAGTTATTTAAAATAATATTTAATGGACAATAAGAATTGTGAATTTGACATCTGCAGAGTCAGAAACATGGCGGCCATCTTTTGAAATTTCAAGTGGCTAATGGGATTTTTCAAATGAACGGCCTCAGAGGGATAAACATACCCATTTTGATCCTTGCATCCACATTTGAAAGATTATCACAGTTACCTGCTGCATTATAGTGACTGCATGACCTTTGACCTCTACATTTAAAAAGAAAAAACACAAAACAGCTGCTTTTTTTTTTAGTTTGCAAATCAGAAACAAGGAGCAGCGACGGCTCAATCCAAGAGCTGAAGCTGGTTCAGATCCTCTGTCACTAGAGGCAGAGTGAAGAGGAGACCCGTCACATGACGACCTGTTTGTGTGTTTCAGGACTTGTATGAATACCGGTAAGCAGCAGAAGCCAGTGCTCACAGGCCAGAGGTTTAAGACCAGGAAAAGGGGTGAGTACCAGACAGAGGGTTTAGGTTTGTGTCTGAGCTGTTTGTGTTTCTCTGCACATTTCAAATGATCAGTTTATCCACCAATAAACACACACACACACACACACACACACACACACACACACACACACACAAAGCACAGTAGACACTGATGTCACAGACTCATTGGTGAATATCTGGAGGGAGTTCCACTGTTTCAGAGTCAGACTGAGCTGCTGAACACGGAGGGGAAATTTCCAGACGTTGCTCTGAGTGACTCGTTATCAGCATTATCAGCTAAATGCTAATGTGACCAGCTCCTAACACTCAAACGCAGAGAGAGCTCCTCGCAGGAAGTTGGCACAGAGACTCGGACCATCTGACTCTCTCTGCGAAGGCCGGGTATCGTTTGACCCTGGAGTTTCAGAACTGATAAAAGCGATTTAACTTCCTGCAGAAGCATCTTGTCAGTGAACGGAGCAGCCTCAGTTTTTAAAGTGTGTGAGCAGATAGACAGGAACTTTTCCTGAAGTAAAATATAGTCTGAAACTGATAACATGATAGAATGAATAATCATCTGATTAAATCAGTGTTGTGGGTGAAAAATCCTGAGTGGATTAAGTTGAGCAGCTTAGCTCTGTGCTAGCTTTCAGCTGTGGGTTACAGGAAAGAATCAGCAGACAAAGATCTAAATATACTCTGATCGTCATGCTGGCCAGGGCGGTGTAGTACAGTACACCCAGTACACCCAGCACGAAGTACACTCAGTACACACAGTACATACAGTACACACAGTACGCACAGTACACACAGTACGCACAGTACACCCAGTACACACAGTACACACAGTACGCACAGTACACACAGTAGGGAAGCAGATTTGAAGTTTTGAGTTATGGCTAAAAAGTGTTTTGTGAGGTCATTGTGACCTCGACCTTTGACCTTTAGCCACTAAAATCTGATCAGTTCATCCTTGAGTCTGAGTGAAGCTCTGCTGAGATATCGTGTCCACGAGAACGGGACAGACGCCTCTGACTGTCGCCGGAGCGGAGGCAAAAAAAACGAGTAAAACATAATTAAAATGTTTTATAAAAATGTGATTTACAGCATCACCTCACAAATGAAAAGAAAACATGTTATCTCACTTCCTCCTGATAACATCCAGTCTTCAGGGAGCTCAGAGTTCTGCTGCCTTCATCTTGTTTCTGATGCTCAACAGTCAGTGTCGGTTACTGATGTGGTCAACAATAAAACTACAGTCCCTGTGAACTGTTCCCTGGGGTGAACTGACCCTGTGAAGAATGTGTTCAAATGATGAAATAAGTTGTTGATTTTTCCTGTGAAGATAAACATATATAAACATCTAAACATCTGTATAATATGTACATATATAATCTGTAAAGATTATATATATTATATATATTATTTCTGTCAGAACGCTGCGGACGTGAAGTGAGTGAGGTGTGATGTTTCTGGTGCTGCTCTCAGATGTTGGTCTGGTGCAGGGCGGGTCCAGCCTCAGGTCTTTATTGGTTTCTATTTATATTTTACCTTTGGGTCACATCATGTGCAGCACATGATCCACTCACATTACTCCCATGTGGACCAGCTCCAAGTTTGTTTTTAGGATCAATTTAAAATCCTTTTATTTACCTATGAGACAAATAAAGGAGTAAAATATAACATAAACACTCATGAGTAATTAAAACACACGATGAGCTAAGAATACTTCCCACTCCACTGTGTCTCCACCTTCCTGTGTGTCTGCTCATAAACACTGGATTGGGAAGTGGAGCGGCACGTCTGACCCACACTGTTGGGAAGGAGGTGAATGGAAACCAGTGGCTGCTCTGGAGGCGGGAAACTGAATCTAAACCACTGTGGACTTCAGTCACCTGTGAGCAGTAAAGTGTAAATACATTAGAAAGCACAAAGACGTGGGTTGGCACTTCTCACCCTTCTGCCCTGATCATGTGACCCTCTGTCCTAGATGAAAAGGAGAAGTTCGAGCCGACAGTTTTTCGAGACACGATTGTTGCGGGCCTTAATGACGCGGGCGGCGACCTGGAGGCTGTAGCCAAGTTTCTGGACACCACAGGGTCGCGGCTGGACTACAGACGCTATGCCGACACACTGTTCGACATCCTCATCGCAGGGAGCATGCTCGGTGAGTCCAGACGGGCTGAGGTCATCACCTGTGACCTGTGTTCATCTTTCTGTAGATGACAACATGTAATTACACTGTGATATTTATATATATATATATATATATATATATGATTAGTATTGATTTGCATTACATCATATAGCATCATTACTGTAGGAGACTCCTCCTTTAAGAAACGAGCACACAGGTCGTCTGTGCAGCAGGTTATTATGACATCATAGTTAGGTTTTGTTGCTAGGTGACATCTAGTGGTCGTAGTGATGATGATGTAGTGAGGTGGACTGTGACTCAGGAGAGCGATGTTCGATTCCCATGTGAAAGTAGCTGTTTAATGTTGTTTCTATGAACCATGACTGTACGACAAAGTTAACCACAGTTATTATTGTAACCACGACAACAAAGATTCTCTGATGTTGAGGAAGTATTTATTTTAACCCAAATCACAATCTTTTCCTAAACCTAACCAGGCCATGACCGTTATTATAGTAAGTTCTGTGATTATATTAACCACTCTCGGTACAGTCTGCATGTTTATTATTGTAACCATGACAACCGAGTTCCAGTAGGCCTGTTGCTGTAGGGGCGCTATTTCAGGAGACACTCCTATGAGTCGCCTCTGTGACATCACCCACAGGTTTCTGAAGCTCAGAGTGAGCTGCGCCACCATTGCCATCTTGGCAGTGTCTGACTCCGCCCCCTAACTCCCAGCTAATCCAAAAATGGGCAAAGAGGAGGGGCACGAGGCTTCGGTGCATACCTGTGTAATCCTCCATAACTGTAGTCCTTAATAAAATGTAAACAGGTGAGTTATATAAACAGGTGTCATGAAGGAGGAAATCAGCTCTAGAGACCAAAACAGTTTTTGTACCAGGCTGTAAACACGTTTATTTCTGCTGTAAAGTTGGACATTTTAACATGGGAGTCTATGGGGACTGACTCACTGTTGGAGCCAGACTCTAGTGGTCGTTAGAGGAACTGCAGCGTCTGCTTCTTCAGTGTTGAAGCTTCATGTTTCAGTCTGGAGGTTGCAGCTTGTATTAGAGGGTTGTTCAGGTCGGAGGACTGGTTGCAAATACTGGAATAAGTTGGTGCTTTGTCCTGACCCTCAGGACTCTTCTTCCAGGACTAGACAGCGGTCAGTGTTGTCGTCCTCACGGAGCTCTACACCGGTTCAGTCCAGGGCTGCATTGTTCACACAGACAAGGACAGAGGGATCACTGCTGGCTCTGTCAGATTAACACAGTAATTCCCTCTGATCAAACAGATCTCCTCACTAAGCACCGGAGAACTCAAGCCTTCAGCTCGGTCGTCTTCTTCTTCTTCTTGAAAAATCTGTGAATTGGCCGTCTGCTTCACAAACAAAGTACAAATACATCGACTCTGATCTTTGAACGCTTCCATGGAGATGTATAGAAACAGAATTCACTTTTCGTCTGTGTGAAGAGTTTCATTCCCTGAGCAGCAGAGATCAGGTGCAGCTCTCAGACCTGTGGTCACATACGTCAGAACCTCCCTCCATGTTGGTAGAAATCACTTACCTACAAGATTAATGAAAGACAGCCTGTCTCCATTCATGGAACCTGTGTAACCTTAGACTGATCTTAATCTGTCTGTAGTATGAGACACACACACACACACACACACACACACACATCCTGTCCTGTAATCTGTGCTCTGCAGCTCACTCTCTGTTAAACCAATTACAGTTAAAGGTTTTACTCTCTAAACTCAGAGTTAATAATAAACAGCAGTTAGTTGATTATCCAGCCTTAGCAGGGGGTCCAGACTCTCTTCAGCATCTAAAGGAAACAGCTGAGGTGTTTCTGAAGCCTTCACACCAGGACGAGACCTCGGGGCGGACGGGAGACGTCTGGGCTTCCTTACTGAACCTGCTGTGACACGGACCTGAACACGTATCAGAAACTGACAGAGAAAATCAACCTCATTGATTATTTATCTCTGTGAGCTCTGTGTGTAAGCTCTTTTCAAAATAAGACACTTTGTTCACAGGAAATAGCAAAATAAAGGCCATGAAACAAAATACACAAATACAAACTTTACACATTTTAGAAACAAATCCCATCATGCACTGGGGTCATTTACACTCCCACCAAATTATTTTTAATACACTCAGCGAGCACATTATTAGGAACACCTGTACACGCCGTTAGCTTGAAGCGACCTAAACCTGAAAACCTTGTATCAGCCAGGTGGCCGTCACATCACAGGACAGATCATGTTCTCAATAACACGTCCTCTTCCACAGCTCCTGGAGGAACTCGCATCGATGAGGGCGACAAGACCAAGGTGACGGCGTTCTGCGTGTTCACCACGGAGGAAAGCCACGCCGCTCTACGTCTGTATGCTCAGGTACACCTGCGCATAGGGAGGAGGGGAGGGGTTCTGCTCATTATATAAACATGTTGCTTGTTACTCGGCTAATTATGCAACTGTGTGTTTTGTGACGGCAGGTTTTCAATAAGCTCATCAGACGATACAAATATCTGGAGAAGGCCTTTGAGGAGGAAATCAAAAAGGTGAAGCCTTCATGATATGTAGTGGTGACATGTTTGCATCTGTTTTCTCTATAAAGTCCACTATTATTATAAAAATACTACTAATGAAAGTGAATCGTTTACAGCTTTTAAAGCAGGTCAGGGTGTGAAATAAAGAGTCATAATAACATCTGAACATGTTCGTTCTGTTTGAAACCTTTGCTGTCACCTCGGAGCTAAACACCTGACTGAAAAATCAAAGCACAGAACTTCTTTTCCTCAGCGGCGGCGCTGTTTTTAAAGTCTTGACTCCGTTGAACTGTTTCATTTTATTTAATTTAATATCTACATTAGCATATAGTGCTATTACTAAGTCTATAAGATCAATCAAAAGCATCCCTCCAGGAAGTCGCAATAATTAACACAAGTTCATCCAATCCCTTGAAACCTCAGACCAATCACTGCAACATTTACACAAAGTTTCCTGTGAGTTGAACCAATCAGACAAGTCTGAAGGAAGCCGTGATGATGTCACCGACAGACGTGTGTGACATGAACGTCTCACATTCACCAACAAACATCACTGTTAAAGACGAGTGAAGACGTTCAGCGTGTCTTACATTAAAGGTAAAATAGTTGTGTACTGCGTGGAACATCGTGGAGGAACCACAGGTGTAGAGCTGGAGCCTCCTGAACGACGCTCCACTGCTTCTGTTCTCCAGGTGAAATAAAACATCTACAGTCACATGATCACGTTGATGTTTATCTACATTTGAAGAAGCTGCAGATCCGATCATCAATAAAGAGTCTGTCATGTAGAGCTGATAACCTGCATCAAGCAACATGCAAGAAAACATTCCACCTGAAAGATGGCGGCAGCTGCTGCGGCCTCTGAGCTGCTCAGTGAATAAATGATGAAAAGATGAAAAGACAGAAAACATCCTTTCATTCATCCTTCACTCTGATGAAACTGTTTCATAGGCAGAAATCATGGGGGGGGGGGGG
>NW_019523351.1:7505-7615 GCF_002814215.2 Seriola lalandi dorsalis | reverse complement strand
AGAGCGTGGTCAAAGAAGGTACGGGGGGGGGGGGCATCTGTGCAGCAGCTCATTATTATCCTTATGTTTTTATTGCGTGTTGTTGTCAGCCGACATCTAGCGGCCTCTGA
>NW_019523351.1:3997-7081 GCF_002814215.2 Seriola lalandi dorsalis | reverse complement strand
TATCATTTCTAACGCGGTGGCTCTTATTTTGTTGATCACTGCAGGAGCTGTTTCCAGCCAGTAAACAGAACGTGGAGCATTTCTCTAAATACTTCAATGAAGCCGGGCTCAAGGAGCTGTCTGACTTCCTGCATGTGCAGCAGAGTCTGGGGACCCGCAAAGAGCTGCAGAGGGAACTGCAGGAACGCCTGTCCCAGCAGTGTCCCATCAGAGAGGTAAAGACAGCACCGTCAGCTCTATCAGTGTCACAGACAGTGTGCCGGGCCGTACTATGTGTGTGTGTGTGTGTGTTCAGATGGTGGTGTACGTGAAGGAGGAGATGAAGAGGAACGAGCTGCAGGAGCAGGCAGTGATCGGCTTGTTGTGGACGTGCCTGATGAACGCTGTGGAGTGGAACAAGAAGGAGGAGCTGGTGACGGAGCAGGCGCTCAAACACCTCAAAGTAGGTCACACACAGCTGAGCGCACCGCTGCACAGGTCGACACGGAGTCCGTCATCGGCACGTACATTCAGGGATAGAACCCGTCGAGTGATTGGCTCGTCGTGCTACATACGTGCTCCGGCTTCACAATGAACAGGAAGCAGGTAGAACACGTCGTGTCTCAGTCACTGTTCGATATCAACCACGTCCTCCAACCTGAACGACCTCACAGGTCGTTTTCTTAAACCCTCTGATACGACCCAGAGGAGCGTCTCCTGAAATAGCGCCTCTACGCCGCCATGCGTACCGGACCTCGGTTGTCACGGCGGCGTACCAACCGTCGCCGTGGTTACTATGATAGCGGTCGTGGCTTGGTTGGGTTTAGGAAAAGAAGGGGATTTGGGTTAACCCTCTGGGGTCAAAGGTCATTTTCTCGATTTCTACATTATTTCTTAAATTCACCTTTTAAAGGAAACGTACTTATAAAATAAAACTCAAGTGATAATATCACAGTTTTCAGATCAGTCTCAGCTCCTGTCTGTCGTACAGCAAACACGTCATTCAGCCTAAATGCAGAAAAATTGAAGCCTGGTTTTTGAAATTCTCCAAATCTCTCGTCTTATCATAATAATAATGCAGTTTATGAGTAAAATAGTAGATAAATAGATAATAAATGCTTAGAAGGAAATTTTGTGGGAGTGTCGTCAGTCGCTCTTTAACCAGATGTTGGAAGCTGCGAGTCTCGTATGATCGACAGACTCTAACATTTAAACCATATTTCTACACCGTCTCATCACAAAGATATTAATAGAAACATCCATCGACTTCAAGGGGTTAAAATAACTTTCTCAACATCAGACGATCTTCGTTGTCATGGTTACAACATTCAACAGTTATATTCATCCACCACCGCCTCCTGTCTCTCTTTATCCTACGTCACTGCACGTTTCCCTTCGCTCCTGTCATCATTACCACAACCACTAGATGTCGCCTAGCAACAAAGCCTCACTATGATGTCATAATAACCTGCTGCACAGACGAGCTGTGGGCCTCCCACAGGTGGTGTGCAGGTGTTCAGGGTGTGTGCTCTCTCTCTTTAGCACTACGCTCCTCTGCTGGCAGTGTTCAGCACTCAGGGTCAGTCTGAGCTGGTGCTGCTGCTGAAGATCCAGGAGTACTGCTACGACAACATCCACTTCATGAAGTCCTTCTCTAAGATAGTGGTGCTCTTCTACAAAGGTCAGCGCCTCACACACCCTCATCTCTCCTCCAGCTGTTTCTGTCCAGATGTGTTGTCTGTGGCGTCTCTCGGTGCTGACGCTTCTCTCTCTGATCTCAGCTGACGTCCTGAGTGAGGAGGCCATCCTGAAGTGGTACAAAGACGCCCACGCTGCGAAAGGGAAGAGTGTCTTCTTAGAGCAGATGAAGAAGTTTGTGGAGTGGCTCCAGAACGCTGAAGAAGGTAATAACCACGAGTTCTTTTATTTCCTCTTTATCATAACTTCATAATTACTGCAAAAATATTTCTTTTTTCACGACGGGGGTTTAAAAAGAAACTTGGTTCCACTTTATAATCCGACTCCCCTTGTAAAGGATTTATGGATGGTTTTAACTAGTTTATTAATTAGCTTGTTAACACTTTGTAAATCATTTATAAGCTTTTATAAGACATTAGATAAAAATGGCAACGGTGACCATGTTGTATGTTTTTCTACGTTATCCTCATGTATGAACATGAACAACTTTAATGATTTAGTAGAAGAGACAATCATGATAACAGGACCCATAATTACATTCAATCATTTATGACTGAGAATCCTGATTATTTTTGGTTAAAACAATGACATAGTAACTCACAATAAGATAAGTCAAAACTAGGACTCACGTCTCTTATAATCACCACTATGATAGTATTTCATCATCACTCAGAAGGTCAAATGTGTGATGATTATTGTTTTACTCAGGGATAACATTTCCAAGTTTTATTTTATCGTCTGAGTAGAGATCAGCTTCTAAACCTACAGGCTCTTATTTTGACGGTCAGTAGCTGTAACTGTCAGTGTAACCAGCAGGTGGAGCTGTCAGCTCACTCGCCTCTTGTCCACAGAGTCGGAGTCGGAGGGGGAGGAGGGTTGAAGGAGGACTTCCTGTAGTCTGAGTCCTGACTGTGCAGCAGATAGGTAACATGTAGTGTATCCTCCACCTGAGCTGAGGTGGAGGCCCTCCACCCACAACGACCACAGACCCGCTCCTCCTGAAGCAGCCGAACACCGCCGTGCAACCAGGAAGTCTCAGCACGCTCTCCGTCTGTGACGGTGTCCAGCAATGGGAGCGTGACCTCCGCAGTAGATGTACACGTGTTTTAGTGCACACTCAAGTGAGTTTTATAAAAACACTTGTGTATTTAACTCATCTTTTTATGAATAAACTGGTTTTATATGTACATGTGTTTTCCTCTTTGTAAACCCAGTCACTGACGATCTGACGGATCTCTTCACCGCTCACTGTTGCTGTGGTTACCGGTTCACATTTGTGATCTTTAACCATAAAATCAAAAACAGGAATAATGCAAAAATAAGAGAGGATAATACAGACTTACCCTGAATAATAATATAACACACTGGTTCTCAACCTTTTCCAACTTATGACCGTCCTGAAAATCT
>NW_019523351.1:2179-3106 GCF_002814215.2 Seriola lalandi dorsalis | reverse complement strand
CAGGCCGGGAGCCCCGAAGCCCGTCCCTAACTGAGTCATACGCCAAACAGGCGGCAAGTTAAAGTAGATGACCACACTAAAACCGGACGTTGTCTTCAAAATAAAAGCATGGGGTTTCCAGGCGACGTGAATTCATTACATTTCATACCGTCGATGTGAGTATTTAGTATTTAATCACTGATGGTTAATATAAATTACAGCTAACACGAGGAAAAGAATCTGCTCCACGTCACTCTGTCACAATATTTTATCTTTATAATGAAATCTGTTCTTCCTGTTGTTACAGTGACATTTTAATACCAAGATATTTTCTTCTTGTTAAAGCAACAAACCAACGTATCGCCTTACACAAAGAAGAGGAAGCTCAATATAAGTTGCTGTGTTGGTTTAATAAGGATATATTTATATATGTATAGCTATATATGTAGATTTAATCTGTATCTCTAACAGAAGTGATGATGATGATGATGATGATGATGCGCAGACGTGATTCCGTGGAAGACGTCAAGGAACCAGATGTTGAGGTTTATGTCACCAGTAACAGGTAGAGTAACCAGCTGACTCTACCTGCATTTCACCTGAACACACCAGCATGAGTCACCACATGTTTTACCCTGAGCATTAAAGCAAATGTTAATATGATTATGAAATATTTGGGTTTTATTTAAATGGGGAAAATGAAAAATAAAGTGTTTTATTTCCCTTCCCTGGTGGATAATACTAACTCCCTTGTTTATTTTTTTATTTTTTTATTTGTTTATATTGCAGTCAAACATAAATTAGAAACTGGTAAACTAAAGTCTTACAGTTTTATTTCCATTCCTTGGTGCTATACTATACCAATCTAACTCCTTCATTTATATATTTGTTTGTTTGTTTGTGTTGTCAAATCTAAATATTTAAATATTACACACACACACACACACA
>NW_019523351.1:890-1377 GCF_002814215.2 Seriola lalandi dorsalis | reverse complement strand
TGATACACAGATAGAAGATATTAAAAGTCATAAATGCACTAATACATTTATAAGAAGGTAATTTATAGTGAACGGAAAATAACGTGAATTCTCAATTTTATAAAACTCAACGGAAAACATCGACGCTTCTTGTTTACTTGTTTATTTATTTATTTATTTCTATCTCTGTGCGACTTTTTAACTTTCCTGTTTTTGCTTCTAGATAAATGTATTGATTTATTTGCTGATATATATTTTATGTGATACTACATGATGGACGATAACACACAGAGAGACTTGTTTGTGACGTCTGTTTATATTTGAAAGTGACTCAAGTTGTTTTAATAAAGATGGTTCAAAAAAACAAACAAAAAAAAAACACCTGATCATTTTTATTGAGTGACAGATGAACCAGAGTCACTGAGTAGATCTGAACTTCACTGGCTTCTAACAGAACAGATGTTTTCCAGAACATTCAGTGTATCCAGAGGTGAACAGCTGCAGCGGG
>NW_019523351.1:0-870 GCF_002814215.2 Seriola lalandi dorsalis | reverse complement strand
GGCATCGCGGCGTGGGGGAAGTGGTTCGGTCTGGTCTCCAGCTTCCAGGTGGTGGGGGGCGTCATCGGTGTGGGGGTGTTCCTCTTCTTCGTGGCCCTGGCCGGTCTCATCGGGGCCATGAAGCATCACCAGGTCCTGCTCTTCTTCGTATCCTTCACCAGCTGCTGGGTGATATCACCCAGAACATGTCAGGGGTCTCCCTTCACCTGCTGTGACATCACTGATCGGGGTGTGGCCACTAGCTTGATTTGATTATTGATGACGCTGTCAGAGCAAAAACACTCCTAAAGGGACAAGTCGACAAAAAAGCAGGTTTAACAAACTCTGACCCTGATAAATCAGCTCTGAGTTAAAACCAAGTACATGAGGAATATGAGAAGCCGTCATCAATGGATCTCCATGGCAACAGGTAATGAAGAGCAGAGCCTCCATTTTAATCCAGTGGAGCCAGAAAGATGAACGTGTGACTTTAAACCAGGTTTATCTTTAACTTTATTCAACGTCGTCCACGAGACACGTTATCAGGCTTTTATTTTCTCAATGTAAAGAGCTACTGTGTATAGATATAGATGAAACAGATCGGACAGACGTTTATAGATGTAGATGAAACGGATGAGAGGAAGCACAAATACGTGTAGTGTTACAGCCTTACAGCACTCAGCCCTCTCTTCCTCAGTGTTTTGGAAAATCCATTTTCCATTCATGTATGCATGAGCTGCATCGTGTTTCCTTCCTCAGTCAGTCTGTGTGTGCAGGTGTACAGGTGTGCAGGTGTACAGGTGTGCAGGAGGTTGTGTACCTGTTGTCGTTCCTTGACAGTGAAGCTCAGTACATGATCGTCCTGTTCATGGTGTTCATTGTGCAGTTCTC
>NW_019523350.1:2091-2879 GCF_002814215.2 Seriola lalandi dorsalis | reverse complement strand
GCAGATATAAATATATACTGTAGCAAATTAATATTGTGATTTAGAGTTTAAAAGAAGATTAAAATTCAGTCAGTTATTTAGATTCATCTCACAAAAAACTCAAAAGTTTCTGATTTAGAGATTAAATATATGTGGCACAAACATACATTTTATATTTTTTCTTTATGTGTGTCTCTACAGACCACTACCTTAAACCTGTGAGACTACCAGAGGCATTTTGAGTCCCTCACCACTCCCTCTCACCTTCTTCCCACCAGGTGTAACCACACATGATCAAAGATCAGATTCTACAGCATTAAATTCAAAAGTATAAATTTAATCTCATCTCTCTTGATACAATCCAGATGGGACACACATCAGTTCGTCTTTGTGTGTGTGCGCTGGCAGCTACAGTATGGTGGGATATTTAGGTCAAGATGATTTAGTGTGTGTTTCCTGAGACAAGCAGGATGAGACTCAACACTTGCTAATGGGAAGCCTGCCTAATTCTCTTGGCAAACATTAGTCAGAAGGAGAGACTGACGGAGACGACAGGCACACTGCAAGAAATAGCCCCAACAAGTCCGAAAAGTCACTGTCGAATATCACAGTGAAAAAAGCACAACTGGGTCACGCAATGGCAAGTCTCTCATTTCTTTCCTATACAGTGACAGTATGTCAGGGGAATTATTTGCTTTATTTTCTCAACCGTTAAATATTATTCTTATATTTGTGTAGAGTCTTGGGTTATCACAGGTGAAAGTACGGTAGGAAATACGTATTCTTCAGCCATTTGTGCTTAAACTAAT
>NW_019523350.1:0-1005 GCF_002814215.2 Seriola lalandi dorsalis | reverse complement strand
AAAAGTGTGAAATATGGGATGATTGTAAAGCACATCTTTAATTGATCATGTATCAGACAAATAGAAATTAAAAAGAAAGTATATTTCGCAGAAATGAAAATTGATATGACAACATGAAATTAAATATATCAAATTAGGTGTGGTTTTTGTTTACACATAAAAACTAAACAACCATTAACTAGATTAATAAATTAGATTAATTAAATTAAATTAGATTTAAATAAATTCAAATGTATATTTCAGTGCACTTGCCAGTTCAATATGGATTTAAAAAGTCAGAAATTCAGCACATAGGAGCATGAAAGTGACACAACAGTCAGACTTAGTTAGTTTGGTATTTTCTTGACTTTGAAATGAGATTTTCCTCAGTGGGCACAGGTGGCAGGAGAGGCACAGATGGATGTAGGCTTTATTCAAATGATGCAGTGCAGAGCAAATGATTGGCATTTCCTTTGAAATTTGGTCTTAAGGCTCCTTTACACTGTGTGATTTTAGGCTGTCTGAGACAAAAGTGAACAGTTCTGAGGGAAACGTGGAAAAATCTTTGATCATCAGTTTCGTTCCTTTTTCTTTCTTGACAGAGAGTAGAAAAGGAACGATCACTCTACTGAGCACACTGCATGTACTGACCTCTACTAGATTCATTTGAAGAAATACAAGCTTTTTAGCCAAATCAATACTTGGTTATATGACTACATGCTGTAATTTTTGCAGGACAGAACGTTCCCCTGGTCTTATTCCAGTATGTTCTGCCCTGTGCACAGACCGTACACTCATGAATGTTTTTCATCACTGTCCTCTCTCCTGTGAGCACTGCATTTTACAGCCCTGTATACCCCTACAGCAGCATGGTACATCACAGCTATAAACTTGTTTGGAGGGAGTTGTTCATTACCACAGAGCGTAAGCAGATCATTGCTTACTCCCCTGAGCTACACACCCCCATTTTCCATGTATATACATTATATATCCCAGGTTATTCTATGCTGTTATGGCTTGTATGGG
>NW_019523349.1:2233-2990 GCF_002814215.2 Seriola lalandi dorsalis | reverse complement strand
AAGGAGGCAAAACGAGGCCAAAGCTTGTTTATTATTTTTGCTGCATTTTCATACTTTTTTCTACTTCCACTGTAGCACAACGATTCACCACGTATTCATCTCACAGTGTGACGTGTCTCAAATTGATATTGTTAAGTATTTTTTTTAGACCTGTCTCTCACCGTCAGACACTAAATCAGCTTGTATAGTTGTGGTGTCATTAGAAGGAAGCGCAGTCTGCTTAGTGGATTATTCACAGTAAGTGGGACATTGTTTCTGGACCACAGATGTAATTACCTCCATTACTGGTGCATATTGCAAAACCTGGGTAAATAAAACCAAAACTGTCTGCATGTCTAGCTGCACTGGGCTGAAGTGGGAAACTTTGCTTTTTTGTAGTTTATTTGAACTGACCCTTTAATACGGAGCGGTAACTGATTTCTTTCTGAAAGACTCTACGCAGGATAAGAAGATAGCAGGAGATTGTTTTTTATTAGCATGGCTTCATACAGCTGTGCACCAGTAGAGAGGTTACAGTTAGAGTAGTGAAAAGTGAAGTGCTGTGTGACTGTGATCAGTTGTGTGTGTGTGTGTGTGTGTGTGTGTGTGTGTGTGTGTGTGTTTGTGTGTGTGCGTGTGCATGCATGATGTGAAGTTGATGTGAACTTTTTCCATATTGACCTGTGTTATTTGTGTGTAAATGTTTAGTGATTGTCTGCACTTTACTGCTGCCTCTGCTAAAACTAGCGTTGACTTATTGTGTTTGTTCCTCTCCACG
>NW_019523349.1:0-944 GCF_002814215.2 Seriola lalandi dorsalis | reverse complement strand
TATTTAAACACTATACATTGTTGTAAGGCCAGAGTAAATGTAACTGATGCATCCCCCGAGCTGAACTGATATTATTGATGCGAGCTGTTCTCTGCGGATATTTCCCCCAGGTCCTTGACCACTAGACTTTCAGATATCTTTTCTCACTCGGTGTATATCTGTCCAGCGTGGTTATGTGTCCCCCATCAGCACTTCAGCACGAACTCTTCATTAGCTTGACTGTTGCTTAGTCAGCTTCCCTGTCCCACTGCCTGCAACTATCACTCACTGTGTAGTAATCCTGTCGCTAATGGATTTACATGTAGTATGGGGCTGGCTTGATACTGTAGTGAATGGCTATGAAAGGTGTTTTCTGACTCTGCGGTTGCTACACTGCTGTATACATATATATATATATATATCTATATATTTAAATGTACAATTGTATTTTATTGTGAGACTTTTCTTGCTGTTTTTATATGAAGCAGATTGGAGTTTTAAGTTTCTTGGAGACAGAAGTAATGTGTTCAAACAAGCTAGTAATCACAAAATGCTGGTCAAAACAGAAATATGTTATACTTATATTTGTAGGTTTAGTTAGTCTAACTAATATAACTACATAATACAGCCAGATTACATTTTTTTGTCTTTTTTACTGGGCTGCAGCCATTAGCAAACACAGCTGCCCTGTGGCTAGTATTAGCCCCCAAACAACCAAATTAGTGTGAAGTCCGCACATTATATTTATTTTTGATTTAACAAAACTATGTTTTACTACAACTTTATTTTTGTAGAACCTCAGGTTTGTTTGAAAAGTGGTCTGAACCTGACATCTTTTCTTTTAGCAATGTCTCCAGGTTCCCTGACTCAGCAATTTTATTCATGAGTTCTGTGTTATCATAAGTGACAGAAATTATGGTCAGAGCTTTATATATTTGCAGCAATGGTAACATTAAAAGGAAAGT
>NW_019523348.1:2061-2653 GCF_002814215.2 Seriola lalandi dorsalis | reverse complement strand
GGCTTCAGGGCAACTTCATTGTTTGTTTCAGTCTCATCAACCTTAAAACAGCGTTCTGCAAGAAACAGCTAAAGAGCTGGACAATAACAGGAGCTGGGGGAGGCCAAAAATAAGATCTTTTCTTTCTTTTAACTAATGAGGCCTAAATAAAATTTAAGTTTGAAAAAATCAAAACAGAAATGACCTCAGCTACATGTTAAATGTATGTAAAGGTGCATTCCAGTCAAGTACCCAGGCCTACACAGCTACAACACCATGGAAGAGAGTGAATGTTCAACAAAAGTCACAAACCTTGTCGTTGACTCTCCCTGCTCCTTCCTGTGGGTGATGAGACGAAAAATATTTATATATTAGAAAACATCTTTTCATAATACTGATTGGTTTTATCCCATTTACTACAAATCATGTAGATGTTTAACCATACAGAAAACCACTCTGCTGTGTTCGAGAAATTTCAGGTTATTTTTGTAGCATATAAAAATGTGTTAGCAAATTCTTGAAACTTGTTTAAGTTGTTTATTCAGAAATGTTGGGCACACGTTAGGTTTACATGATTTGTAATTAAGGAGTTAAAACCTGGAAACACGCTGCT
>NW_019523348.1:0-787 GCF_002814215.2 Seriola lalandi dorsalis | reverse complement strand
AATTCAAAGAAAGCTTGTTCGGCTCATTGAGGCCACAACTGCTGTAATAAATAGATATATCACAGAGGGTGAATGCTAAAATTGCTGCCTCAGCCTCTCAAAGTGAAAGCAGTTAAACCACCAGGTCAAGCACTCAAACTGGCTGTAGTCAAACACAGAGAGCTTGACCCAGTGGGAATGGTGTTGAGGGATAAAATGTTCATTTATATAATAATAGCAAAATTTAAGGTTTTAGAGATGTCTCTGAAGTCAGCGGTTTTTTCTTAATTCAAGCAAGTTGAGATTAACGGAGCCTGGAAATTATTAGTCTTTCTGATGGCTGTTAACCATTTTCCATTAAGAAAAAAGAAATGATCAAAATGAATGCATTTATATGTTCAATAAAGAGAAAAAAGCAGATACGTTAAACAATAAGACAGACCAGACTTTAAAAAAGATGAATAGTAACTTGAAATGTACATAACTGAATTATAAGGAAAGATGGCTAGAGAGCATAAACACCAAATACAGACACCAGCTGCCATAGTTGTACCTACTTTGTAGGGCTGCAGGTATGCAACGCCTTCAAGTGAGGCTTCCAGGTAGCAATGGAAACCGAGTTCTCATCAGCCGCATAACTACGCCAAACACACTGCATGCAGAATACACAAAACCAGGAAGGAGAAAAAAGTACAAAGAGGAGACCCCAAAAGAAAAAGATAAATGGAAAGAAAATAAAATAAAGACAAAAAAAACCAAAGCCAAGGAAGGAGGAAGAGTAGGAAGAGGAGGGAGAAGATCAGGAGAA
>NW_019523347.1:1887-2301 GCF_002814215.2 Seriola lalandi dorsalis | reverse complement strand
CAAATAGCAGAATTAGCTGTCCAGTGTGCTGATCAGAGAGCTGGATTCATTGTATTGTGTTGATTTAATCATAAACACACATTCATATAAGATAATACATCTATAGTATAATATATTTATAGAGTTTATCATTTAATCCTTGGACTCATTCAGATGAGGATTTGTTGAATATTGTTTATTTATGAATATTGTTGTGCTTTCATCGCAAGTGAAAGTTGACAATCATTTTAATTATTCCCATCACTGCTAATCTTTATAATATCATCTCAATTTATGCTGCAAGACTGATTCTGCTTTGTCATGTTAATAAAGCCCATTTGAACTGAACTGATATCGAATGAGAAGGACTCGAGACGGAGAGAATGAGAGGGTAAATTAAGTTGACAAAGAGAGTCATTGAATGTGTGAATAAGC
>NW_019523347.1:0-833 GCF_002814215.2 Seriola lalandi dorsalis | reverse complement strand
ACTAACGCTGCAGAAGAAACAAAACAATAACAAAACAATAAACAATAGTATGAAATCTTACATGTTAAACATAGAAAAACATAAATTCGTTGTGCGTTGCCATGTTTTTTTTCATTGATTCAAATAGATTGTGAGTGTGTGATTCAGGCACCATTTCAAACATTTACTTCAGTTTTATTTTTATTTTTCAATAAATTGTTTTCAAACATTGTTTAATTTGCACAGAATCAGAATGTGGTATGTGTATGTGGTTAGGATGTATTTTGTATTGTAAAACTCGTAATATTTTGCAAAATGTATGCAAATGAGAGAAAAAGCATCTTAGCTTCAACATTTCTATACTGAATCATTGTAATCCTTTTAAATATGTATTTTCATATTTATGCTTTATTGTTGAAGCCTTCGATTATTATCCTTGTTAACATGCATGAAACTGTTTAAAACACAACACATTTGAAGACTTGAACTGATTGTTTGTTATAATCAAATGAAAAACATATGGGCTGATAGTAGGACTCACATGTTAATTTCAGCGTAATGCCGATTTCTACGGCACTAAATCCATCGGTAGAAAAACAGAATAATATCAGGCACCCCACACTGCTGCCCTAAGTTTTTCTTTTTAACAGAATTACTAGTTCAGTTATTTTTAATCCTGTCCACTTTGCAGTTTTCTTAATTGTTGTTAGGCTTCCATCAATGAGGTTCACAATAAAAGCCCTATCGCAAAAGGCAGAGATTTAATCCACTGAGCCGCTGACTTTTAAAGTGAAGAATCTTTGTGTGAAATTTTGAATTTCATTGATGGTAGAGAAGGTGAAGCAACAAGTACA
>NW_019523346.1:35368-35958 GCF_002814215.2 Seriola lalandi dorsalis | reverse complement strand
GCCAATCACAAGAGAGGCTCAGAGCCTCCTCTCTTCTGATTGGCTCCTTACTCTTTAAAAAACATAATGCACTTGTGGTTTGACAGTTAAGAATTCCTTCCTTTCAAGAAGAACGTGAGGAAAATTCCCCTGCAGAGATTTAACACATGGTTGTTTGATGATCCGTCCGGCTGTTTATTCTTCAGTAGTGGTCCGCTGCTCTTTGTGTTTCCTCAGTGTTCAGACTGGAACTTTGAAGCGACACTTCTGTGAATAACAGATGCAGCCTGTGTTGTTTGCTCCTAAAGCAGCGCCTGGGGGCAACTTTCATTAATGCCCCTCGTTCACAGAAACCTGTTTGAACCACACTCTGGCATCCTGGAAAACCGGCGGTCAGAGATCGAGGACGTGAGATGATTATGATTCGACACAGGCCTCAGTTTCATATCAGTGCAGCGAAAGTAAAACTGTGTGAAGAGGTTGAAAGGTCACTCAGGTTCATGTCTTCCTCCGTGACTCTGTGTTTTAGTTTTGTTTTTCATTTAAAGTTCGATGTCGCATGATGTTGACATTAATAACATACAGTCACAGAGACCTGAGCGGTGCCACTT
>NW_019523346.1:28307-30736 GCF_002814215.2 Seriola lalandi dorsalis | reverse complement strand
ACTGTAATATGAGACTCAAGCTTCAGCTGCTGTATTTTGTACAAGCTTTCTTTTCCCCCACATCACTCTTCTTTACATTTCATTTTCTCCCCTGGAGACAGCAATCCATTCCCATTAGAGAGTCATCTTATTTGCACTGCTGTGTCCCAGTGTGTGGAGAGGATTAAGGACTGTGGTTACAGCGCAGGATATGAATACTGAGCAGAATTCCATCACTCCGACTCCTCCATCGTTTAGATCAGGGATGCCAGAGTGAAATTGGTCACGGGGCTAGATTTTTTTCAAGTGAGACCTCAGCGGGCCGAATTACACTTTCGAACTGAAAAGACCAAACACTGACTCAACATCACTGTTTGAAATTATTCATTAAGACCTACACATCAAAAATAAATTGCGATGGCACCACAATAGCCTCACAACGAGGCCTACAATTACACAGAAGCCTGCGCTGTTTGTCTCCCGCTCAGAGTGACACCAGGCAGCTCCGCAGGATTAATAAAGTATGTAACCTATTTTATTCGTTCATAACACATTTTTACCTAATGAAATTATCTGATTTAATTCACATTTTTGGCGTTTTGTAAAAAAATAAAACATTAAAAACATCTCGCATTGAGATGTAGAAGTATCACATTTATTGTATGCTTTGTTATCACGCTGTGTTTGAGACAATGTGTTTGCTAAATTAAATTATATTCACAAAAAAAAAATCAGCTGCGTTCAAGTTTGAAACAAAGCTGAGGCTGCAATCTGAACACTCTTCTTCTCTTTCATCTTTAACTGCTCTGAAGCTGAGAAATACAGGTTTGATAAAAGCATCAAGAAGTTTAAAAGATGCTCTTCATCACCTCAGAGCTCGGCCTCTACGGGGACACATTCGGAGTAAACGCGCTGACAGACAGCAAAGCAGAGGCTTGACAATTATCTGAGGTTGAAAAGCTGCTACAAGGTAAAATAAATCTTTGAAGGGTGTTTAGTCTGTGGACTCAGAGTAATAACTCAAAGGGAGAAACTGAGGAGACGCTGCAGCAGCGAGAACATTAACTGTCCAAACACTCACCTTTCTTTGAGAGGCTGCGGGCGATCTGAGAAACAGCATCGAAACAATGAGTGAGGCTGAAAAACAAAGGAGGAGATTAGGAGGTGATTTCTGACAGGTAACTGAGAACTCAGGTACGTCCAAACTGTTGCGGCACATGAAGGAGAGTTTATGTGCTCGAGCTGAGGACGAAAACAGATTTTAATCAATAATACAACAGAAAAAAACAGTTTTCTTTGGAAAGATATAGTAGAGTAATGGAGTCCGGAGCAGAGAATGAAGCCACACCCCCTCTGTGTGTGATGTAATCTGAGTTTCTCTGTTCTTTGTTTTGGTGGCTGGCCTGGTAGCACCTAAACCATTGGTTCTCCCCACATTTATAATCACACAGGCTCCGCCCACAGGTGAGGTGACACAGTGCAGCGTTCAGGTGAAAGCGACCTTATAGAATTTCCTCCACTGAAGAAGAAACCAGGTTTTCATCTAAAAAGGCCTCAGACAAAGAAAGAGGTGAGACCAGATCACAGGTGGACTGGACTGAGGACTACAGGGTCAGATCCTGGTCAACTGATGGCCCATCAGAAAAAAAAAGTTTTTACCAGCTCCATCAGTGTCATTTTACAGGTGAATTTCTTTCCCAGTCCGACCGTGGAGCAGAAACTTGTCTGCATTTACTGAGATGGAGAATCCTACGAGCTGCGAAAGATCCAGCTGGACTTTGTTTGTGTTTCCATTGCTTAACTATTATTGTTAACATATATAACTTTTTTAATTTGAGTTTTTTAATCAGTAGACTTATTGGTAACAGTTTTCTAGGATACTCCACATTTCTTTAGAACAGGAGAGGGCTGAATGCTCTGTGTGCAGCCGAACACCAGCTGGTTTAGAACATAAGACGCCAGTAAGATTGAACTAAAGGTTTCCCTGCAGCTGAAGAGCTTCACTGGATCCCTGCTTTTATCCTGGTCTTGCTCAGATCTATCGGAGTGAACCGACAGCATCAGCAGCAGCTGCTGGACCAACGAGGGATTCCCCGACTTTGCTGAGAGAGAAACTGAAGGACGAGCTGAGAACCAGAGAGAAGACAATGTGCAACGTGGCATCAGACGATCTGCAGATGCAACAAAGTGGAATTAAGCCGAGTGTCTGGAAGATTACTCAGCAGAGCCGTCATTGGTGCAGATGAATTCATCAAAGGTTTTCACTAATGAGCTGCCAGGTCAGGAGTTTTGGCGAATACCTGCAATCCAAGAAAGATGAGTTCTCGCCACTTGTCCGACCCCATTTGGGCAGAAACCACTTTAATGTTCTCTCTTCTGGAAAATCACCAAAATCTGAACATTTTCAAAAGCAAATGTCATCGCACTCAGAGGGGCTGGGGGGGGGGGGG
>NW_019523346.1:24870-28287 GCF_002814215.2 Seriola lalandi dorsalis | reverse complement strand
GGGGGGCATCAGGTAGACGGGGGGGCCGAGAAACAACTTGATCACAGACCGAGTGAAGCACTGAGGAGGATTGAACAGACTGGGACTAAAGAGGAATTTAAATCAAAAGAGATTGGAGCAGAAGTTTCACTGATTAAACATGAAACAGACTTTTTCTCTGACTCTGAAGAGCTAAAACCAGGAAACATCAAACATGGAATTCAAAAGCAATTATATTTATCATTATGTTTTATGAATGTTTCCACCCACATCATCATCATGTGTCCTGCTGCTGGAGGAGGAGGAGGAGGGCGGTCATGTTAATATCATGGGCTAAAGGAGGGGCAGGTACTCTGGGAGGAGCAGAAGAGATGACATCATCAAGAGTGTGAACAAGTTCATTTTTGGATCCAAAGTACAGAGAAATACTTGTCACTGATTGGATGATTTGGGTGATGGATGATTTCATTTTATTTTTAATAACGTGAAGCAGGAAGGGAAATGAAGCAGAGGAGTGGTGGATGAACGAAAAGACGATTTAAAAAAAAATATTTTTGGCACATTTTAAGTATGATTCTCAACACGCCAAAATAAAAGTGACACTTCCTGTCAGAAAGTTTCTGCAGGTTTCTACAGGAAGCTCCAGCCTCCGAGCCGTGTAGACGTTCACTGAGTGTCTGTGTCATTAACTTGATCATACTTCAATATTTCTTGCTGAACCAAGAAATAAGATTAATAAATCATTTCACCCAAGAAAATTTGCTGCTCATCTCGTGTCTGCTGGAAAACCAGATAAATGAAACCCACTTAAAAATAAAGCAATTTTTTTTTTTTTTTTTTTGCATATTTAAACTTTATGGGCTTGACAAGTGAAATGAGATGGAAAAAGCTCCATATTTTCTTCTTCTTCTGTGTTTTATTTGAAGTAAAAAAAGACATATTTGTGGATGGAGCTTTAACTCTAACTGAGATTAGTGCATGATGGATACAATGCTTTAACACTGATAAAGAAAACTACACACATTCTGGTGTAAAATGAATGTGTGCAGACTGAAGTCACTTGATTTTTGTATGTGTTGTTGACAGACACACTTTAATTCCCACAATGCAACAGCAGGTCACACAGTAACTGTCACAACCGCTCTCTGGACAATATCTGCCAAATGTATTCACTGCATCACTCAACATTAGGAACACTTTTTGGACACACAAGACAACATCTCCACAAATAACAGACTCATAAATCACCGTCAAGCTGAATCAACTCTTCTTAAAACAGCAGAACATGTCTGGACTCTCATGGAGGTCGGATTTATTAAACTGCTGCTGAATTAGACAGCGTTTGTTTAAACTGGGCGTCAGATCCGGCTGAATGTGAACCATCCTGTGTGTTCTTGTATGGCCGCTGTCCAAGGTGCTGATCCTGGGACGCTCAGGGAGGCAGGAGCTGTCTGTGGTACTCACAGCCGCCTCATGTTATTTTAGTAAATTCTGCTGTTTATACAGATATTTCTTGGTGGGTGGCTGCTGGTTTCTAGCTGCTAATTAGATAGATGATTTATATTTAACATTTCCACCTTTCACTCTGAGACACGTCCTAATCCCATCCTGCCTCTTCTACAGAGGAACGTATTAAAAGAGCTGGCAGCCAGGATCCTCAGATTGTAGCAGGTGGTCCACACACACTCTCCAGAGCACCAACAGCTTAGACCACATCACACCCGCTGCAGAGCTGCTCTCTGTCGGACCTCTGTCTGTGAAATGTAAAGAACATGTGAGAAAATAAATTTATGTTAGATGATATTATACTAAAAAATATTTGTATTATTGATTTGATTATTTTGTTAAAAAAATGATTTTAAAAGCAGCTGATATGACGTGTTCCCTGAATATTAATCAATGTAAATGTTTATTAAAGGTTACTATACTTTGGAAGGATATATTGCAAAAACAGATGATGATGTCAAAAAACACTTGGACAAATGGGAAAGGTTTATTGAAGTTGAGAGCTGGTTCTCACTGAGTTGAGAAAATTTAATTTTGTTTTTGAAATGTATTACGTAATATAGAATTCGATTTATTTTGCCTTTGTTTTGATATTTGTTCTTTAATATTTTATTCAGGTTGTCAGGCCTGATGGATTCTGTGAAGTTATGTTGTTGGTTTAATTCGACTCAGAGTGAAGTTTCTGTTTATGTCCATTAAAAAAGAAAAAGAGTCGGTGAAGCGTCTCGTGTCGTCACCACTTTATGGATTTTCACAAAAAAAAACAAAAAAAAAACAATTTTACAACCGTGACCTTGAAACACTCTTGAACATCTGTTAACATCTGGAATGTGCTGTCACATTTTACTACAGCACGATCAAACATCTGCTCACACACTAAATCTTTGACTGCCGTCACCAACAGAATTATACGTCTCCGCCTGATTTATCATTTGCTCTGTTGTCTCTCTCTCTCTCTGTCTGTGTTTTTAATCTTAATCTGCACAAACGGGATTACACAGCTGTTCTCTTCTTTCTGTGTTTTTTATCTGATGAACTGTGACATCAGATCAGATCAGCGAAGGACGTTTCCCTCCATGAAACCTTTTGCAGGATGTGAGAGTTGCACCAATTAATCCGGGAGAAGAGCGAGTGGTCCCTCCCCAGGACTCAGTTCCCAGAAAGACTAATTGAATAATCAGATAATTAGAGCCAGGAAAAGCACCGGACAGTGGGCAGCGCTGAGAGTTCATTTCACACTGACAGCTGTAACAGAGTTAATATTCTCACTGTAAAATAATTTAAACTGATAAAAGAAAAAAGGTCGGTCTCGTTCATTCTGCTGAGATGAACCAGGAAGTGGATAAAGATAGGAATGTGAGTTTTGTCCCGTCGGGTGGAGGCTGATTGTGTATAACACTTCCTGTTCCTCTCCTCAGTCGTCACTGAGTCTCTGTGTTTGGATCAGTGCAGAGGCTTCAGTTCACACACACACACACACACACACACACACACACACACACACACACACACACACACACACACACACTGACACAGACAGTGAGCCGCAGCCTTCGTCTCTTAATTTACGCCTTTTAGTTTTTGAACTTTCCGTCTCGCGGCCAAAACACGAAGAGAAACGTGCAGCAAGTTCAGAAACACATACACCTAGACCCGCCTCCTCCTCGTGCTCGTATCCCTCCGCCACACAGACTAGTTCCAGGTTAAATCCATCATTCAGAATCAGAGAAAATATTAAACATTTGTGTGAAATTTTGTCCTAATTGCTGCCACACTGACCTCTGACCTCTGACCACCAGAGTCTAATCAGTTCATCCTTGAGTCCAGGTGAATGTGTCGTGAAAGTCTCGTTCTGTTCTTCAGTATGTGCATGAGTCACAGCAGAAGGCGGGAAACGGCAGCAGGAAGAAGCTGTAGACTTCCTGTCTGCTG
>NW_019523346.1:22083-24850 GCF_002814215.2 Seriola lalandi dorsalis | reverse complement strand
CACACACACACACACACACACACACACACACACAGTGACACACACAAACACACACACACACACACAACCTAGTTCCAGGTTAAATCCTTGTTCATCCGGAATCAGAGAAAATATTAAACATTTGTGTGAAATTTTGTCCTAATTGCTGCCACTCTGACCTCTGACCTCTGACCACCAGAGTCTAATCAGTTCATCCTTGAGTCCAGGTGAATGTGTCGTGAAAGTCTCATTCTGTTCATCAGTATGTGCATGAGTCACAGCAGAAGGCGGGAAACGGCAGCAGGAAGAAGCTGTAGACTTCCTGTCTGCTGATGACAGACTCGGTGCCGCTGCGTCAGAAAAAGTTCTGGTCGTTACGATTCAGCTGGAAAATGTGACTTCACGTCGCTCTGTGAGGATTCAGGTGTGGGTCTGAATCTGATGAGGCTGTTTCTCCGCACGACGACTGACGATGAACTGAACTGAAGAAACACGTTTCTCTCACCAGGTCATCGTGTTCTGGAGGAGAATATTTTACTTCCAGTCAGTTTGAGTTTTATGGAAATCCTCCATGTTGCTCTGTGAGTGGGCGGAACAAATGAAAACAAAACAGGAAGTCAAACAGAGAAACACAGGACGACCCGCTGAGGCGACTCTGCGGCGGGAGGAACGGTCAGGAGACGTCGGGGTTCAGACGGGGGAAGGAGGATCAGGATGTTCAGAAACAGAAACAGGACTGAAGGCTCACGAGTCGTCTCTCTTTGAGGCTAGAGACTCGATTCACAGACAAGAGGCTGAATCATCGCTCAGGTGTCATGTGACGGGGAATCTGTCGGACCCAGACGGAGACACGGGACTCACGTTCAGTGACCGGGAAGATATTTATTAGGAGAATAGTTGATTAGTTGCCTACCAGGGAGCTAATTTAGTCAGGAACCACAGTCCGTCTCTTTGTCATGGACACGATGTCTCAGTGACGAGGAAACTTCTTCACATTTGGCAAAAACATTCACTCGGACTCAAGGATGAACTGATTAGACTTTGGTGGTCAAAGGTCAAAAGTCAAGGTCAAAGTCAGTGTGACCTCACAAAACTCTTTTTAACCATTACTCAAGACTTCACAGTAATTATGACAAAATTTCACAGAGATGTTTAATATCTCGTTTGACTGGATCAACAGGAAGTGACCTGGAACTAGTGTGAGTGGCCGAGGGATACGACCACGAGGAGGTGGCTCTACCGTGACACCTGTCTCTGTGGCGTTCAGTGGCCCTGAACCAGGACGCCCAGCAAGGTGTGCTAATCAGGGCTGGCTCTCCTCCCTCAGCGGCTGCTCGTCTCTGACCTATAAACCACGCCAGGAAAACACGCCGTCGCTGCCAGATCGCCATCTCCGCAGGAAACAAGCGGTTGGCTCTATTGACTTCTCTTGGCGAGCGCCACAGATTCACTCATGCACTTGAGAACAGGGTGACAGATGACTCATCTGTCATACAACACACACACACACACACACACACACAGATAAACAAACAGTGAAGCGGTTCATGTGGAAGTCAAACTGCTCCTCCTGCTGCAGTTGCTTTTAATCATTAACATTCAAATTGCATCTGAAGTAAATAAGTGAATCCTGGAGGAAGCACAGTTTAAATTTTGATTACATGAAGCAGGAAGTGATGAGAACTTTTACTGGATGTCACTGCAACAAAGTGAGAACCTGAACTCGTTCTCTAAACTGGGGTCGGGTGACGATGGATGTGAGAGTCGGGAGGATGTGGACTGGTCTAATCATGTCGTGATGAACGTATACATATTGCATTCGAAGTGAAGGAGTTGAAGTGTCTTGGGCTCTTGTTCAGGAGGGAGGAAGGAAGGAAGGAAGGATCAGTGGTGAAGAGGTTGTGAGCAGCTCTGATATCTGACGTAGAGTCTCTGCTTCTTCTCGTTGAAGGGAACCAGCTGATGTGGTTCGGACATCAGATCAGGATCCTCCTGGAGATCGTTGCTGGAGAGAGGGACGTCTGGACGTCTGCCACCGACACCCGACCTCGAACGAGCAGCAGAAAATGCATGAATGGATGGATATTAAAAAATTATAACAATGTTTTCCCCAGAGACTTTGACAGATCAGATCAGCCGGAGCTCTCTGCTGTAAATTCATCTCGTTACATCTCCTCTGTCGTGTCGGGCAGCTGCAGTCCTGATCCCACTTCCTGTTCGTCACACTTTGCCCTGACAGGTGTGAGACTCAGTTTGAAGCTCATGGTGACAAAACCGCTTTTTCTCCTCTCGTCTCATTTCGTATGCGAGGCCGACGTCTGAGTGTCTGACGCAACGATGTGAGGAAGTAAATGAAAGCAGCATCTCTCCATTTAGTCTGACTAACAGTTAAAAACCCAAAGACGCTCAATTCACACTGTGACCTTGTCCTTTGACCTTTAACCCCCAAAATGTAATCAGTTCATCCTTGAGTCCTGGTGAAGGTTTGTGACAAATGTGAAGAAGTTCCGTCGAGGCGTTTCTGAGACATCGTGTCCACGAGAATGAGACAGACGGACGACCTGAAAACAAAATGTCTCTGACTGTCGCCGTGCGGACGAATAAAAACAGACGAGAGTCAGAGAAAGAGAAAGACGGAGGAAACAACATGATGAAACAGTCTCTCTCCTTCCATCCAGATTGAATTAACAGAATCTCTCTTCATTTGCTCGTCCTCTTTTTCCTTTCCATCACTGATCATCCCATTAGGCCGACTGCATCCTCTCCTCACAGTATCAGTCACCCCCCC
>NW_019523346.1:14406-22063 GCF_002814215.2 Seriola lalandi dorsalis | reverse complement strand
CCCCCCGCCCAGACTTCCCATTGAGCCTCCTGCCATCCCAAAATAACCTTGGCAACAAGAGAGGAAAGGTGAGTATGATAGGTTCGCTCTGTAAGATGAGGGAGGGAGGAGAGAGAGAGAGCCCCCCCTCTTCGTCAAAGTCATTATATTCTCTCTGTTTCCGCCTCTTGACCTCGGCGAGTTTCCCGCCGCAGGGACACTTCCTCCTCTCATCAGCATCTCTCTGCCTCTCAGGCAGGTAGATTTTAACCACACGGTCTCACGGCGTCGAGTTACTGCAGCAGGAATCATCGAAAACGATTCCTCTGACTGAGACGCCAGAGACTCACCTCCTCCACTCAAATTAAAATCTACTCTCAGTTTGATTTAGTCCAAAAAATGGCCGCCGTGTCTGGACTGTCAAAGAAAACTCAGTGAATAAATGTTTCCAATGTCATTTTCTTATTAATACTTTATTTGTTTAACACTCTACATTATTTTATTGTAGTTTTTAACTTTAAATGATAAACATTGATATTTGTAATAAAACCAAACTCCTTTTACAGCAGTGGCCAGTTTTTGTTTTGCTTTTATTTTCTTTACTGACCAAAGGAAATAAACATTAATTCAGGTACGACAACAGAACGTTACACCTGAACTTCAATGACAGAAACACAGAAAGAAAATATAAAAAGAGTCAAAATGTTAGAAGATAAATTCCTTTGAAAAATATCAAACTAGAATCAGCTCCTCGTGGTCGAATCCCTCAGTTCGTTGTTGAGTCCTAGTAAACGCTTTTCCCAAATTTGATGAAGTTCCGTCAAAGCGTTACTGAGATATCGTATTTGACCTTTGGCCACCAAACTGTAATCAGTTCGTCCTTGAGTCCAAGTCAATGTTTTTACCAAATTTATAAAGATGGTCATCGCTTCTGTGACGCCACCTGCAGGTTTCTGAAGCTCAGAGTGAGGCTGATCCACCATCGCCATCTTGGCAGTGTCTGACTCCGCCCCCTAACTCCCAGCTAATTCAAATATGGTCAAAGAGGAGGGGCCTGTGTGGAGTTGAGACTTCCATGCATGTCTATTTGAGTCAAGCATTCGCTCACCCACCTGTCACTCAAAGAGGCCACGCCCTCAATCCTCCATAACTTTTGTCCTTAATAAAATATAAACAGATGAGTTATATAAACAGGTGTCATGAAGGAGGAGTTTCTGTACCAGGCTGTAAACATGTTTATTTCTGCTGTAAAGTTGGACAGTTTAACATGGGAGTCTCTGGGGACTGACTCACTGTTGGAGCCAGACTCTAGTGGTCGTTAGAGGAACTGCAGCTTCTGGTTCTTCTTCATGTTTCAGCTTGACAAATGTGCAGATATGAAATAACATAACAACATCAACCTGCAAAAACAAACACTGACAAGACGCTGTTTGTGGATACTGACCACAGCGACAGTGACCTCAGTATGTCATGATCTCATCTCAGGATCTGGACATTTGTTTTGTGTTTTTCTTTCACAACAGAAAGTAATTTCTCCATCCGAGGAAGTGCTCTGTCCAACCGTCCAACCGTCTTTCAAGCTGCGGCTGTCGTTACTTCCCACCTTTCTAAAGGTTTTTAGACCCTTTGACTTCGGGGCTGTTTTCACCCACAACAAAAAACACTTGAGGAGCTGGTTTCGTCTCGCTCGATCAACCTGCAGCTTTTTGAGCAGAAACAGTAGAAAGAAGTCGTCACGGACAGTGCAGCCTCATACTCAGTCCAAACATGTACTTCCTCCCGGATCTGTATGTTTCTCATTGTTATGTATTCAGCTTGTGTCTCGTGCAGTAGCTGGAAGCCGTGCGGGTCTGAGTCCATCAGCGCAGCGGAAGCCACCATGAAATAGCTGCACTGAGGTGGATGGAGAAGCATGGAATAAATTCCCTGCCTGAGTCAGTGGAGGGACGAGGGACGAGGGACGAGGGACGAGGTGTGGAGCAGATTTCCAGCCCAACGTGGACACATGCAGAGGGACAGGATTATTTATAGACAGACAGACGGATCAGGAGTTTGATGTTACAGCTTCGACTTAAAGGGAAAAGTGAAAGTGAGGCGTGTTGACGAGGCCTTCAAGACACACAGGATTTTACAGTTTGTGACGTCCCCATGGTGCAAATGACTTCACGTGAAATCCTTCAGTCTACGTTCTTCACGACAGGTGACGATAGAAACTGTCTGGTTTCATTAGTGTGTGAAAAATATGTGGTCCACATTTCTACGTTCTACATTCACAGAGGCGCACAGTCATGAGAGGAAGACCAGGCGAAAGCTCGGGGCCCCAAGAACAGATTCATACAGCACCATCCAGACACAAGCCACCTACCACGTGTGAGGCATGTGAGGCGTTTAGGAAACATCTGTAAACTGTAACATCTACCACGTGTGAGGCTGCAAATCACTGGATATATGACAATTAATCAAATGTGAATATTTCCTTTAAGTTTGTCTGTCGTTTCTTCTGCTACAAACGTCTTAAAAATCAACTGTCAGTGTCACATGACGAGATGTCTGGCAGCCATTTAACCAAACACTCGCTACACCCATCCATCAATAACTTCCCTTTATTTCAGAACCATAATCATCACAACACATGAACAAATAAAACCCAAAAAGAGAAATCCAGGAACCAGATGAGGATTCACACCTGCAGCTAGAATCTCTGTTCCCTGTGTTCTAACTTTGCAATTTAATCAAAGTCCGTCCAGAAGTTTTAAACTTATGATTTATGACAGTAAATCAAAACTAAAGCTCCTCCACTCACTTCCTGCTTTATGTTTTTCAATTACTGTGTTAATTGTTCTGCACTGAAACACTGAGGCAAATTCCTGGTACGAGAAAATGAACCTGATTCTGATTCTGAAGGTCTCCAAGTGCATCGCTGATTAAAAAACATCCTGCAAATTACACTCTCATAAAGCTCATTTGCATTTGCTAATGTACTTTAGATTCTCCTTCCAATCATAACAACAAAGACTTTATATTGAACATATCTTCAACACGCTCTCCGTCAGTGTCTTTCACTTGTTCATCTGCTCCTGACTGAAGCGTCATTTACATTTTTATGACTCTGTCAACGCAAAACACTTGGTTAAGATTAGAGTCTGAGACGAAGCACAGGATTGGACCATGACTCCTCCTCCTCTTCCTCTTCCTCTTCCTCCTCCTCCTCCACCGTGACATATCGAAGAACATGATCTACACGGCGCTCTGTCTCCTTATCCCACACTTCACATTAGCTGACATCGTTTATAAGACACAGGGTTTCATGTAAATGTAAAACAAAGTTTGGCGGCTTTAAAAGACAATGGCTTTAGAAAACCAACAGTATGTGCAACATGTTTTATTTCAGTGATATTGATCGAACTTTCAGGACTGAACTGAAAACAGACGAGTCGTTTGTCTCAACTCTCTTTCCTTTTATTCTTCCTCTTGTGAACCTGCGATCCATCTGAATCTCCAGCTGTTGCCATGGTTGTGATGTTTTAGACCGAGATAAATAACAAGGAGTTAGTATTAGTTATTATTAATGTTTTTTAAAGATCATTTCATTTTAAAACATTTAAAAACATTATTTATTTTCTTATTTTCTTGCATCTTTTCACCCAATTTGTTCTGTTTTGCAAATGATTTGTCGACCCACTCACAATACCTTCACGTCCCACCAGTGGGCCTCGCCCCACAGGTTGGGAACCACTGTACGAGTTGGTTTATGCTCCTACTGAACATGTGGATCTTTAAAAGTGGATGGGTAGTATCATTTAAAACTCAAACTGGAGGGAACAGTGTATTTGTTGAGGACTATTTTCAGCGGCGGATTAATCCACGTTTGGTGCTGTAGTGAGAATCTGGGGCGGCAGGACGGAGTGTGTGTTCATAGTGATGAGGGAACAAGTGATGTGTTTATAAGATCAGTGTGTTGTTGTTGTTGAGCTCTTCAGCTCTTTCATTTGACGTCTTGAGGTTTTGGTCCTTTACGTTTCCTTGAGTTGAGCCGCGGATGAAGAGACGGCGTCGTTGGTGTTTCTGATGCTGTGAATCTCTGTGATGAGCAGGAATCTGAGGATCACACGACCTCTTTAAAGTACAACACACACTTCAGGGCTCAGTACCGGAGAGCAGTAACGTCCCTCTGGAGACGCTCCCCGTCCTCCTGATAATGATGAACCGAAGCGCTTTGTGGTTAAGGGTCATTTCGCGGCCCCCAGCCGAGCTGTCAACGCAAACCTCTCTCCACGTCGGGAGGTTCAGTGTGTGAATTTAAATCAGACTAAATCAGATCTGACTCTGTGTTATAAAGATAATGAGCGTTGTGTTCCTCCTCCGTCCTGCAGAGCGACGCTGGCGGCTAATGGTTCGCATGACGGCAGCATTAATTACCAATCTGCTCCCTCGCTTCCCTTGTTTTTGTCTTTCGGGGGAACCACAGCGTCTCTCTCTGAACTCAGCATCAATATTAAAGGGAATTTAAATTTCATGGCGAGATATTAGTCGATCACTGTTGGTGACGGACTTCAGTTCAAAACATGAGACACTGGCATCGTTTCTTTTCCTCCTCGCACTGTTTGTAAATGAATGACCAGTGTGAAAACAAACCTGTCACTTTCATTCTAGTTATTTCCTGACAAGTAGAAAAAAAGTGCTTAGTTGTGATGTTGTGAAATGCCACACACACACACACACACACACACACACACACACTCACACTATCACGTCTCCTGTGTGGAGATCTGTGACGCTGATGGACAGAGACATCACAGACAGTGACATGAATATTCAGACAATAACTCCATGAATTTGACTGATGAACCAGTGAAATAAAAACACAATCACTTTGAACTGTCGGATTTCATTCCTTTTATTTACAGTCTGTGTGTAACTTCAGTACAT
Source organism: Seriola lalandi dorsalis (assembly GCF_002814215.2). NCBI lineage: Eukaryota > Metazoa > Chordata > Actinopteri > Carangiformes > Carangidae > Seriola > Seriola lalandi. The sequence goes on along the minus strand of NW_019523346.1, from coordinate 17,155 downwards.
CCTTATTCTCACAAACAGAGGAGAGTGTTTGTGTTCCTTAATCATTGTAAACATTTGGATTATTTCAATTAATATAATAATAATTTTTACTTTATATTATAACCTTTGAGATTTGTAATGAAAGCAAACTTTACAACATGTCCAGCGTTTCTGTTTCTAATTGCATCTCATTATTATCATGAAACATTTCCTACTGACACTAAAGTTCATATTAAAAGCCTTCGGCTGGCAAAACACTGGGGGGCTTTTATTGTGAAACAGTAACAGAAAAGTAAAACAGGAAACACAAAAACTGTGGAAAAGTATAAAACACTTTTCCACATTATTTATTTTCTTATTTTCTGAGTGTAAAACACTTTTCCACAGTTTTTGTGTTTCCTGCAAAAAACTTTCCCTCTGTCCTGGAAGACTTTTAATGTGAAACATCAGCAGGAAGTGTTGTATTATGGAGAGTATGACATGACGTTAATGTTAATGACTGTATTTACAGTCTGAGACAAACATGGCTGACACGGTTTCTCCTCCTGAGTCAAGTCACGTCATTCATGTGAAGACAATCAGAGGTGGATTTATATTCAGCGTCAGTTTGTGATCATCAGAGGAACGAGAGAACAAACACAGAGCTGGTTTCATAGAGACTCATTTTGATCATGCGGGTCTCGTCTGTGTGATTCATGTCTTCGGATGAGAAACCAGCTTCAATCAGCTGCTGACAACAACAATGCCTCTGGTTTTAATTCGCTTGCTCCTTTATCGTGTTCATCATCCATCCGTCTTCATCAAGCCATTGTTGTTGGTTCCTTCTCTTCAGCCTCTTCTCCATTACCTTTAATTCTTCTGATTACGCTCTGATAAATGTCTTTGTTGACTGGACTGACACGGTTACATATAAAAACAACAATTTTCATAGTAAAACTCTTTCTTCTGACTGACTTTTAGCAGCAGTTCAAGTTGTTTTTTAAAAAAGGGGCAATTTGTCCGATTGGTGTAATTTGTCTCGTCTGGTCGGTGCAGAGGTTTTGACACATGCTGTGGTTCATCTAAAAAAAACAACACATCTGGGTTACAGCCAGTCAAAGGTTTCTTTTAGGAAAGCAGAACATTTTCTTCTTCTTCTTCATACACCTGAACATCTCGCTCCGAAACAATGGGCTTTAATCTGCTGCCTCCACTTTTAAAACACTAACAAACTTAGTCCATGCATCCTGTGAAACAGGTGGTGCTAAAAACTTGTTGAGGTATTTCCTACTCACAATGCTAGTTAGCAAATCGCTAACATCCTAAGAGGCCAAGAACATGCTAGCAGTCGTTGGTCACAAGTGCTGAACTATAAGTCAGAAAGCTAGCGTGGACATAAAGTCACACAGTTTGAGAGACGTATTTGTATCAGGCTCCAACCTCCAAGCTGAAACATGAAGAACCAGAAGCTGCAGTTCCTCTAACGACCACTAGAGTCTGGCTCCAACAGTGAGTCAGTCCCCATAGACTCCCATGTTAAACTGTCCAACTTTACAGCAGAAATAAACATGTTTACAGCCTGGTACAAAAACTGTTTTGGTCTCTGGAGCTAATTTCCTACGTCATGACACCTGTTTATATAACTCACCTGTTTATATCACTCACCTGTTTATATAACTCACCTGTTTACATTTTATTAAGGACTAAAGTTATGGAGAATTGAGGGCGTGGCCTCTTCGAGTGACAGGTGGGTGAGCAAACCAGCATTCACCAGTCTCAGCTCCACACAGGCCCCTCCTCTTTGACCATATTTGGATTAGCTGGGAGTTAGGGGGCGGAGTCACAGCATATATAGAGTTAGTGTCAGGTACACTGTAAAAAAAAAATTCAGATTTTACAGAAAATAACTGTTTTCGAACAGTAATTTTCTGTTTTAAAATTGTGGATAAAAGTCTGTAAAATGACAGAAATTACGTGAATTTACAGCCAAACTTCTATTTTAAGCATTATGCCAATAATAATAATTACATTTATTTCCCATTTCTGTAAAGAAAAATTACAGTATTATTTATACAGTAATTTTTCTTCTTTCTTAAATTACAAACAAATCACGTAAAATGACAGTAATTATCTGTAAAAAAAAAATGTAGCTTGTTAAAATAAAGGTTAATGTCAATACTAACAATTTAAAGATTTTCTCTGTAATTTAAGGGGGAAATCTTATTAGTTTTACATTTTATTAATTAAATGTGCATGTGTTTGTTCTAGTAATCAGAGTCCTGGAGGAAACACAAGGAGAACATGCAGCACTGCAGGAAAGAACCAGGAGCTTCTTCCTGCCTGGACTTTACTAGTCTGTGTGTTTGTGTCATTTACCATAAAAGAAAACAGCAAATATCGATCAGCTGTCAGGACAGGTGCATGAATGTCTGCTTCAGTTGAGGACTGGTTTGAGAATTAAATCAACAATCTTCTATATGATAAATATCTGTCTACACATTTTGTAAACGTCACGTTATCTTAACTTGAACTATCGCGACGTCTTGATTGACAATGTATTAACCAACATTAACGCTGCGCATTACACTAACGCAGATCAATTAAACTGGGTCACGTGGAGAAACACAAACCAAACGTCGTTAGATTAACGTCGATTAAATTCACTTTTTTATTGGGCTTTGACTGAACACCTCCACGGGCTAACCCAGGGTGACACAGGTTATCAGCTAACGCTAGCACTAGCTGGCTAGCTTGGTTAGCAAGGTGCATCTTCACCTGAACCGTGATATTA
>NW_019523346.1:9160-13358 GCF_002814215.2 Seriola lalandi dorsalis | reverse complement strand
TATTGTTTTTACACTTTATTGGAATTAGGACATTTTACTTTAATTTTAAGGTTTTTGTTTGATTTCAATGTAAGTAGTCGACAGACTTAGTGTCCGACACGAGCTCAGAGTATCTGAGTATCTGACAGCGTCGTTATAAATCACCTCAGTCGTCAGGTTCCTCGATGCTCTTTAAATCCTGAGTGACTCTGACGAGACTCAGGAGACAAAGAGACTGAAAACACGTCAGTACACGGTTTACCAAGAAATAATCAGTATCACACACACACACACACACACACACACACACACACACACTGAGCAGCAGCTTGTATTTCCTGCGGCTGCATCGTGTGTTGAAGCCTGTAGCTCTTGATCCAGACCTCTGTCAGTCTTTATTTGGGCAGTTATCAGCGCCGAGACAGAGGAAGCTGTAATCTGTGCTGCACAGCTGACGGGGAGAGATTGCACTAGGAAAATGTTTTGTATATATTTCTGTTTTAAAAGAAATCTTTTATTTTGTCAGAATTATCTTTATTGTAATTTTCAAGAAGCCCAGACAACAACAACAGACTCAGTGGATGGAGCCTGGATTTTAGGAGCGTTGGGTTCAGCTCCACTTCTCTGAGGAAGCAAAACTTTTATTTTACATTTATAAAAACTATAAAAACTATCACACCTTAAACACCTTAAAAATCCCAACATGGATCATTTGTAAATGTTTTTATTGTAAATTCCACCCAGTTCCCAGAAACAATATTTAACCTCATTGTGGTCGTGGGCAGCTACGGCCCAGTTAATGTTAATTAACAAGAGGGAAGATAAACATAATATAACTGGAGAAACACAGAGCAGCCTATCACTGATTAGAGTTCACATCATCCCTGATAAAGTCAAATTTAAGTCAAAGTGCTTCATCGTTATTCTGCAGAAAGTTTTAGTTGTTAAATGTCGTTATTCATCCTTCAACTTCTTCTGGAACTCAAAAAAAAAAAAAAACAATTCAAAATACATACGAGCTCGTCGTGGAAGCAGATTATTTTTCCATGTTCGGACAAAGAACATTTCTGCAGTTTACACTTATTGAATGTGTCCGAATGATGAAACCTGGCCTTAGGTACAAACTGCCTGCTTATTCGTTCATGTTTGTAATGGCTAGATGAGATGAACAGAATAATAATATCTCAATAGTTATTTAATTGTTTGTTTGTTTTGACTCCTGGTGCATTCAGGTGCTCTCCTCAGTCTGTAGGAAACTTTTCGGCGGTAAATAAGACCTTTTGATCAGTATTTTTCCAACTGCTTGACGCTTCTTTCAGATGTTCGTCCGTTGTTCTTCCCCCATATTGCTCTCTTCTTCTTCTTCTTCTTCTTCTTCTTCTTCTTTACTGTTCTGTCACAACCACTCATGCTTTTAGCTGAGTTCATACAGAGTCTTTGTTTGGACAGCCCTGTTATTTATTTGAGGTGCTATATGTACGTACTTTAATTTGAAAGTTAAATCGCTGCTGACCACTTCCTGACTGTAGCTAACTCCACCATCGAGAACTAACTAACTGCAGCTGGTGCCGTCGCTAGCTGCCTTTAGCAGGCTAGCTGTTTAACAATTAACATGGTTCTGGTTAGCATTGATTACATTTTTTAATGAATTAAATATTTAAATATAGAAACTTTTAATTACGTCATCTGTACAATTCATCTGAAAAAAGATGATATCCCAGGGTCAGATCATCCTCCACCTTTAGTCAGTTTGTTCTTCTTTTCTTGGCACCGTGTTCTTAAAACTCCACTGCTGTTGTTATTGTGCTGTAAATTTACACTGACAATATCAAACCTAACGGCTTGTTGCTCCGCCAGTGTCACGGAGAAGCTGCAGTGTTAATTAAACTCCACAATCTCAGAGTGTTTGATGGAACAAACATGATAACTTTATGATTTATAGTGTCCTTTAGTTGGATTTTTATATTCCTTATTAACTGTCAGGGATGAGTGATGTCAGGACCCAAATGACGACAACAACAAAAGTGGCTGGAACAAAAATGACTTTCAAACAGATGATCAAAAAATAAAAAATAAAACCTTAAAAACTGTCAAGAAAGAAAAACTCAGGAAACTCGAGGGAAAGTCAAACAGAAATTCCCAAAACACTGAGAACATGAAACAAGAGACACAGGAAACTTCAAACGGACGAACTGACACAGACAGAGACCGAGACAGGTGATCGATCTACAGGTGAGACACATCAGGGCGGGGCCGACAATCAGGGAAACGGGACAAAGACAGGAAGTCAAACTAACATGAGACACACAAGGAACGTGATTACAAAATAAAACAGGAAATGAACAAATGTCCAAGGAGTCAAACAAAGCGTGTGTTGTGTTGTGGGGTCGGGGTCCAATCAGAGACGCACCTGCCTCAGGACAGCTTGACTTCTGAAGTATTTGTAGAACGGATCAGAACATCAAAGGTCAAAGGTCAAGGTATTTTATATGCCTCTGGATAAACAGGGAGGTAACCTGGAACTAGCCTGAGTGGAGGAGGGATACGACCAGGAGGAGGTGAGTGTAGTTGAACCTTGTGTCTCTGCTAACAGTCTGATGGCCGTCACAATATTTGCCTCAATGTCAGTTTCCTGCTTTCCAGTCATACGCAGTTTGTTTCTCCTGCAGGTTGTGTAGCGGTGAGACCGTCCAGTATGAGGCGTGTCCACTCTCATGTGTCACTGACAGGTAAAGTGTCATGTTACAGCTGGACCACACAGATATGGTTATCAGCTGTTTTGCTCAGGTCAAATGGTCGTGAAGATTTGTCGTCTGAATGAACTCAAAAAATACACAACTAAATACTAAACTTCACTTTACAAACCTAAAATCTTGTTGGGCTCATATCCAGCACTCAGCATCTCCAGGGTGTGATGTAATTAGTGTCATGTTATTTATTTACTGCTGAGAGCAACAGAATGAATACAACTGTCTATATCCACAGTGGCAGATACTTCCTGTTCATTCATTCCCTCCTCCTTCACACAGAGTCCTCCACAGCTGCTGCACTGACTTCATTCAGAGTGACACTGCGTGGTGAAAGAGCGGCGCACCTGAACTTCCTCCTCACGCCTCATTAAGACGTGAAACGCCTTCCTCTTGTTGTGCATCTGTCTGTCAACGTCTCTCCGGCTGATAGCGTCCTCCATGTGCAGCTGGATGTGAACATGTCACCGCAGGCCGACGTTGACTTTTTCGCGCCGCAACTCCAGGTCAGGTGTTAACGGAGTCCTGGGCAGGTGGAGGAGGGACAGGTGAGATATGAGGACGGGATCACGGACTCGTCCTCAGGAGAAGGAAACAGCAGCAGCACAGCCATGATTCAGGTTGTCTTCACAGTGTAACAGAAGGAGACGTGAGGACGTGTCATGGTTTCTCTGACGGACTGTTCCTGTTGACGCTTTATGTTTGGACTTTTGATTTCCTGTTTTATTTGAAATGACTTCCCTTGGGTGCCCTGTGGTTATTTTACTTCCTGATTACTTTCACCTGTGTTCAATCACCCTGAGAAAGTCGTACCTCAGCTAGGAAGCCAACCACCACCAGGTGAGACACTGGGACTTTATACCTGTGAAGAATAAAACAAACCAAAAACACGCGGAAAAGAAAAGAAAACACTAATAAAAATGTGCCATCGAAGCCAAAAGTGAGCGACACACCCTCGACTGGAAATGTAGAATCAATTTCACAATAAAAAGACGGATGAATAAGGAATAAAATACTTTAAAAATCTGATGTCTTACAGATTTTATATTAAAAAAGATACTTATTTTAAGCATCTATTTATTTTATTTATTATCTAAGTTTTCAAAAACATAAAAACATTAACGTTTTTCATTTGACATCAATGTTTTTTTTAACATGTTTTTATGTTCATTTTTATGTCTTTTCATGTGAAGCACATTTCTTGTATGAAAGGTGTCTACGAATAAAGTTTATTATTTTTGTTTGTGCCTCTCACCTGATTGGCTGTTGTCCCCTGGTGGTTCCTGGTGTCTCTGTGCTACGAATCTACGATAACAAAGTAGAATATAATAAATAACACAAAGAAAACAGACACAGTTTCATTGTAAATGTGAGAAGAAACAGCAGTGAAGTTATTTAATTGTTTTTACATATTAAAGTTATTAATGTGAAGAAAGTCCCGTCTGTGCCGAGCAGCTGAATGCAGCTTCACA
>NW_019523346.1:8157-8957 GCF_002814215.2 Seriola lalandi dorsalis | reverse complement strand
CACACACACACACACACACACACACACTTCCTCCTGTAATACAGTTTATCCAGCCAGCAGCAGTGTGAGTGTGTGGGCGTAGAAACTAACAGAAAGTGAGAAAAGCTTTGGATGAAATTTGGTGGCTGGTTTTCATTTGGCCTGCAGATCCTGGGAGAGGTTTTGGAGACTGTCCTGGTCTGGGATTCCTGCCATCACAGAAGATCAGTTACATTCTGTTCATGTGCTGCTGTGAAGAGCCAACGTACCAGATTACCATGTTAGCTGTACAACACTGTATTTATGTGACGGTACAACGGTAAATGAAACCTGGAACAAACGGGATCTGCAGGTAGTTAGCATCACAGATGCTGCAGCTTTAGGAGAGACAGAACAGCTTATTGTTGGTGGTTTAACTGTATTCTATAGTTTCTAATTACATCTGCCTTCTAACAATGTAAGTCTGTCACGCCTACATTGTGTTTTCTTAGTATGTGTTTGAATAGTCCACTGATCAGTGTTGGTTACTCAGAAAAATAATCTATTACTAAGTAGAAGGCCAGTGTCAAACTACACACACCAAACTACAGAGAAATTCATACTCAAATTCATATTAAATGATCTGGATCTGCCCCAAAATGAAACGAGCTCGTCACTGGACCACGACCCTTCCCTTAACTAAGTATTACTTAAGTACTTTCTGAGTAATCTAGATGACAAACAACCAACCAACCAACCAACCGACCGACCAACAAATCGACCAACCATCAACAAACCGACCAACCAACCAACCGACCAACCAACCAACCAACCAACCGACC
>NW_019523346.1:6079-7079 GCF_002814215.2 Seriola lalandi dorsalis | reverse complement strand
GGGGGAGACGGTGCAGCATCTGTGGCCGACGCCGGAGGGTCAGCGGGGGTCAAAACGTGATGCTGCAGAAGCTGCTGAGGGTCCACCACAGAAACCTGGTGGGTAGAGGCCCAATGGGGACGAGGGCGAAAGAGAGGGGGGAGGGGGTAACCAGGCTGCTGGCCTCAGTCTGGTCCAGGTCTGATTCAGGTTAAACCGTTTGACACGAACCTCTTCATGTCCCGCCATCGAACCTTTCCGCTGCCACAAAGGAAACGATCGAAAACGATGCTCTCGTGGGTAAATCACCAGTGAGAGGAGAAGCAGCCTCGAGCTTCCCGCTCAGAGAGACTCTCAAGGAAACGACACAACGACCCCGAGGAAACAGGAAGAGCCCGAGAGAGAGGCTGCAGCAGTCATATATGTTTGGGTTTGAGTTTCCAGTTGGCTGACTGCAGATCAGGTCATATTAAAGGTCATTTCATCCAGCATGTCTGGAATACATTCAGTTACAGTGTTGTTTTCTTTTTTTTTCTACATCAGGAAGTTCTTCAGTTTACTTTAGGTTGAGGTCATGGAAAGATCGTCATCATTGTTTCGATTAAATGTTGAAAAGTAAACACATCTCGTCTTGTGCCGCGAGTCCCTGAACACAACCATAAATAATTAAATCATGCTGTAGTTTCTTTTGAGAAAATATTGAATTGAAAGAGCGAACAAAGAAATGAAATATGTTGTTAGGGAACATAATGCAGATACGTTTAGTGTTTTGTGACTTAACAGCCTTAATTAACAACCTGTTCTCCAAATGTTAGATATAATTCAGGCTGCATTACTTTTCCATTAAAGCTCCTCCAGTGTAAAGGTCTGTGTCCATGTGTAGTGTGATTATAGATCAGCTCTAGCTTCTATATTAATACTGTGAAAGTATCAAAGCCTCAGTCCACAGAGAAATGCACACAGCCTGTATTCAGAAACTGAGCCTTAAAACCAGCCGTCAGGACTTCTGGAACTTTGTGAT
>NW_019523346.1:0-5606 GCF_002814215.2 Seriola lalandi dorsalis | reverse complement strand
GTGTGTGTGTGTGTGTGTGTGAGTTAAAGGGGTGAAGGCTTGTTCTGCTTCACCATCAGGGACGATGTTGCGTCACCATTGTCTTTCATTCTCCTTTCATTCTCATTTTGTAGCTCCAAGGTCAGCAGTGTGTGTGTGTGTGTGTGTGTGTGTGTGTGTGTGTGTATGTGTGTTTGTGTGTGTGTGTGTGTGTATGTGTGTGTGTGTAGATTGCAGGAGTGTACACACTTATTCATGGTCTTTTGTAACGTTTTACTTTTAATCTTTTAATTTAAAATTTTAAATTGCCCTTGGTCATTTGGATAATATTTGGATTCATTGCTCAGCGAGAAAAACAAGTGTCATGTAGTATTTTCTTTGTTTCTGAGGTTTTATAGTAAAATTACCTTTTTATCTTTGCATTGTTTGACTAAGAATAACAGGGTTTGTATTGTTTTGTGGCTGATTGATCTGATAACTAAACTGCACCCAGCTGGAACCTTGTAGTAACAATGCCATGGTCTGTACTTCCTGTCTGTCAGCGTCTCCTCGTCCTCCTGCTTCGCCGCTGAGGGAACCTGCGCAGCACAAACGCCGACACGACTCATCCGCACCAACGTGAACGAGAGCGTCGACGGTGCACGTGCATACGGTTCAAAGATCAGCTGACACCTCGGGACAGAGTGAGACACGTGTTGTATCGACACAGACGTGTAAAAGCTCTGTCTGTTTCCCAGCATGCCGAGCACGAGGCCAGAGCTGTTCAGAGCAGCGCCGCTCAACCTCCACGCCTCAGGGATCCAAAACATCTAAACTGAAGGGAAATAAAAAAACAACTTTTCTCTCATGTTCTTCTTTTGATTGATTAATTACCACAAAGCTAAAACCTGCTGGTACGATGAGTCTTTACAAACGAGACAGATTCCATCCACATCACATCGCGTTGCAGCCGCTCTCACATCATCTTCTCTGAGTGTCACGATGATCTCCGGAGGCTGAGACTTTTATTTGTATTTTCCCTCCGTCACCCTCCAGAATCCACCTGTTCGTGAAGGTGTAAAGGTGGATTCACTCGCTCCTCAGACGTTCACAGAGCGAATACACACAGATGAATCAGGTCCCGTCATCTCTGTGACACGAGCCGCAGTGTGTGGCGCCGCTGGATGTAAATGACAATGTCTCTGCCACGAATTTCATTAAGACTACTTCCTGTTGTACATGATCTGACTGAGTGAGAAACCTGTCTATGTATTCAAACATCGTCCACGGACTGAAACTCAACACTGAAGTCACGTTCGTCAGTTTCACAGTGAGAAATGTCTCAAACTGCTCGTCACATCCTGGAGAAAACTGATGTGTTTGGATTAAAATTGGCTGAATTAAATCAATGTCACTGGATTAATTATTGTGCCGCCTCATAGTTCAGCAGCAGATCACAATCCATCCAATCTCATTGTTGTAAAAAGTTTTACTCAGAAGTTTTAATCAATAGGATTTGGGGCGACGGCCCAACCCTACCTGACTGAACACTCTTGAAGCCGCTTGCCATCATTAGCTTGTTGCTGTTGATGTGCAACAATAACGTAGAATAAATATCCTGGGTTGGATGTTTTGGATTTCCATTTTCCAAATCCTTGACGTGGTTTTGGTCTAAGGTCTCCAGCACAGGTGAATCACTGTGGTCATCCAGATCACAGACTATAAACAAAGATGGACATCACCTCTGTGACGTCACCCTCAGAGTGAGCTGCTCCACCGTCGCCGTCTTGGCGGTGTCTGACTCCGCCCCCTAACTCCCAGCTAATCCAAATATGGTCAAAGAGGAGGGGCCTGTGTGGAGCTGACACTTAAATTCATGCCGGTTTGGGAGAGGATACGCTCACCACCTGTCACTCAAAGAGGCCACGCCCTCACTCCTCCATAACTTTAGTCCTTAATAAAATGTAAACAGGTGAGTTATATAAACAGGTGAGTTATATAAACAAATGTCATGAAGGAGGAAATTATCTCTAGAGACCAGAACAGTTTCTGTACCAGGCTGTAAACATGTTTATTTCTGCTGTAAAGTTGGACATTTTAACATGGGAGTCTATGGGGACTGACTCACTGTTGGAGCCAGACTCTAGTGGTCGTTAGAGGAACTGCAGCTTGGTGTTCTTCAGTGCTGGCTTGACATTTTGACCTAGGAAACATTAAACTTCTATGAGTAAAGGGTCGGTAAATATATTTTGTATGCTCGTACTGTATATGTCGTTTAGTATTTTACATATTGATCACATTGTAGTTTTAAACTAAAGGTCAGTTTCTCGGGACAGTTGATGTCGTTGGCAGTTTCTCGGGACAGTTGATGTCGTTGGCAGTTTCTCGGGACAGTTGATGTCGTTGGCAGTTTCTCAGGACAGTTGATGTCGTTGGCAGTTTCTCGGGACAGTTGATGTCGTTGGCAGCGGCGGTCCAGGCGTAGCTGTTGGGTTTTGCTGCAGCAGCTTCCATGTGATCAAGTCTTTTAAAGACCATGAGTGTATCCAGGTTCATTCTAACAAGACCAATCATTTCCGTTCCAAGAGTCTTCATGTTTTATTTAGCAATTTTATTTTCTTTAGCAATAACCAATATGGAGAAGTTACAGGCCCAGAAATATGAAAATAGTCTGCCTTTTTTTTTTACCACACTGCCTCCACCATTCATCCTGTCTGTGATAACCCTTTGAATAAATTTCCCGTTTCGAAGTCACAATTTATAATATTCTGTTTTTCCAACAGAAAAATATTTCACCAAGACCCTGTGTTGGTAGTTTTATCTCTGGCTTTTATAAATCATCATATAAATCATCGTCGTCCTCCACAGGCCCAATTGATTCTCTTATTTCAGTTTGACTTGAACAGTAATAGTTTATTTTTCTTATTCTGAATCATCATATTAGATGTTTGTTGTTTTTAATCTTTTATGCATCAGTGAAAATATTGACCAAGATATGTTCAAACCCACTTTAATGTGATCAGACCCTCGACATGCAGCATACAGTGGGGTAAAAAAATCAATGCAAAAGATTAAAAGTAAGAAGATGTGAGAAAAAGTTCAAATATATATATATATATATATATATATATAAAACATCCAGTGATAGAAAGTGTTATTAAAGCAGACTACACTGGACGGCAGTGAAAGAGATCTATTTAATGTCTGCCGTCTCAGCTGCGGTGACTGACAGTAGTAATTTTGAAAGAGCTGTTTGGCACTGATGAGCCACAGAAACCCCCCGGATCCGGGCCAACTGCGGCCCGGTGTTGGGACACCAAACTGTGTCCCAGCACCAGAGGTCCAGTGTGTTGGTCATCACTTCTTCTCTGGACGATCAAAACGCTTCACAGCAGGTTGTGGAGCGAAAGGTTTTCTTGTTTATTTGCATTTGTCAGGTGGTATTCTGCCTTACTCTACATCTGTTGGAGTTCTGTGTCGCAAACAGGAAACAGGAAGTAGTTAGTCCGTTGTTAGTTAGTCCCTTATTTGGCACCAACACCAGAATGGTCACCAGAGCTTCCTTTTCCAATCCTGGATCGTTATCGCTCGATGTCAGTGTGATGGCAAAGTAAAGTCATTAAAACGAAGAGCTCAGACGTTTATGTTCTGACTCGGGGGGTCGTCCACTAATCACAGGGTTGGTAGTTCGATCCCCGGCTCCTCCAGTCCACACGTGGAAGTGTCCCTGTGTCCAAGTTGTCCAAACTGGCTTTGAGTTGTGGTTAAGACGAGGAAATAAACTATTTAAAAGCCATTTACCATTACTGTGAGAGTTTGTCTGCACACACAGGGAGGAAGCCTTGAGATCTCACGGGACTCTTTTATTCTCAAGTTAAGACTCAAGACTGGAAGTAAATCCTCCCTCTTTTTAACCAACCCCCCCCCCCAACCCTCTGCTTAACCACCTACATCCTAAAGCGTTCGATCAAAGGAGCTGGATCCGGGTCGGTAGAAAACCTTGACAAACAGTGCTCCTCCCTCAGAGGCTCAGTTTTTGTCCCTCCACCACATCAGAGGCGAGACGAGATTACAGCTTTGTGTTTCAGAAGCCGGTGTAATGATGAAGTTACCGGAGGAACGGAGCTGAATTCATCCATATGAGCATTAAAGTTTAATAGACAAAGACAAAATTAGATTTTCTTTTTCTTTTTTCTGAGTGGTTTAATTTAGAAGTTTTTGTTGCAGGCGACTGTCGGCGAACTTAAGGAAATGGATCCCAGCTCCACACGTGATTGGCTGCCTCCACTAGACCTCAGGCCGCTCACAGCTTCTGAACTCAAACGTCTCCAATAAGTAGCGTCGCCTTATTGGAACCGTCTGAAAACCAGACGTGATATCATGAGGAAATAACCCTCACATCCATTTAACGCCCCTTTTGTAATGACATAAAACATTATTCATATCCGGAGCTGCAGTGTTTGCAAAACTAAAACCTCCCTGGCTCCATAAACCCTGCGGGATGGGAGGTTTTTGTGGACTACAGGTGCCAGATGGATCGCCTCCGTTAGCACTGCAGCCCTGAGGGCAGTTGTAAACTGTGTGAGGTGAATGGAAATGAAGGCTGTGAGGCATCAGCCCCATTTCAATTTCACTCTCCAGTCTCCCACATTCAAATGAAAGCACATCCAGGTCCTGAAACCTGCGACTTGTTGCAGCTGCGAACGGCTGAACGGCTTTGAGACAAACCCTCTGTGAGAGTCCAGAGTGGGAGTTTTAGATGAGTTTGCTCCCTCGGTGATTCCCTCCTCGGAGACGGAGCAGAGACAAACAGAGACGGACTGAAGAGATCCGACTTCAAGTTTCTTGAATTGAGAGAGAGAGAGAGAGAGAGAGAGAGAGAGAGAGAGAGAGAGAGAGAGAGAGAAGAGAGTCGAGCCTATTGATTTCTGGGAGAATAAATGAGCGCTGCAGCCGGGAGTCGCTTCCAACGGGAGAGGAAGAAATATGGAGCCATTTTGGAGGCTCGTTGGCCAGAATGTGGATGAAGGATTTGGACCTTGTGAACGTTCGGGTTCCTCCTGGCACTCGGGTTAAAACCCTTTCTATGATGTAACTGTGCTGAACAGACACATCAGGGCAGATGTGTTGGAGGAAAGCAGCTGCTGCGGGCGGAGCGTCACATTAAAGGTGGATTCAGTGAAACATGATCACAGTGAGAGCTTTGAAACTGCAGCAACACAGATTTCTCTCCCTCCTCTACGTGGCAGAAGTCTCGATGTTAAACACTGGTTCAGTCATTGGTATTGATCGGCATCCCGATCAATTCCCTGCACATATACTGCAGCTAATACACTCATTATGTGTTTATGGGATAATAAACTTCTGCGTTTTGCTTGAAGCCAGTGATGGAGCACGGTTAACCACATCACCAAGTCCTGGACAGAGGAAGAGTTTTAAAGTTTATTGATTATTAACTAAATGTCTTTATTTTACAGCTTTTATTACTAGATATTCAAACATCTATAATCACCATGTAAAATATAATTCAGTTTTGATTTTACAGTTCATTAAACTAACCAATATGTCATCAGTTATTACTTTATTATGATACAGTGGATTACAACGGGATGGAAAATTGATTTTGAATCAAATGTTGACGCCCACAT
>NW_019523345.1:39204-45439 GCF_002814215.2 Seriola lalandi dorsalis | reverse complement strand
GTGTGTAGCTTAAAGGGTGTGTGGCCTCGATTTCGAATCTCCACCCACCTAAATTTGTTATTTCTAGTATCGTTGATTCTTTCTAGACCTCAGGCTTGTCATTAATCAGGTTTCTGCTTGTCCTTTCAAAACTGAAATTTTTTGTGTAAAACATGGAAACTTTATTGTTTAGAGTTGTTGAAGGTATAACTTTGTACCATTGAGTACATCAACAATGGTAATATATCCTATTTACTCTTTGACGTTTATATTTTTGCAGTGAGGTTCATTAAGTCCTCCCTTCCCATCAAAGACATGAAGGGTCTCATTTAGATGATGTGTCCTTGTTTATTTAAGTGTAAAACGTCCCTGGGTGGGCTCGAACCACCAACCTTTCGGTTAACAGCCGAATGCGCTAACCGATTGCGCCACAGAGACATGCTCATGCTGAGGGGGCGTGGCCTTGATCTCCAATCTCAGGCTTGTCATTAATCAGGTTTCTTCCCGACCTCTAAAAACCAAAATTCACTAAGTGTTTGTTATTTGGGGTTTGTCTTACCCTTACCTGTCATCGCAGAAGGTCGGTTTTTCATTATAAATAACATGTCTTTGTTAATTTAAGTGTAAAACGTCCCTGGGTGGGCTTGAACCACCAACCTTTCAGTTAACAGCCGAATGCGCTAACCGATTGCACCACAGAGACTTTTATATAAGCAGAGAACAGCAACCGAAATCACATTATCACATTAAACTTAATCAAATTGGACAGAAATACAATGTGTACAATGTCTAAAGAGGTTTACAATTTTACAATTATCACTTAACAATGAGATTTCTGTCACTCATGGTTCATGAAAATGTAATTTTCTACATGTTAACAGTAACAATTCTTCTTGATTTTCTCTTCTTTATGATGTTGTGTGTCACTGCAGGGATCGGTGGTACTCAGCCCGTGGAGAGTCGCGACGGACAGACTGCTGGCGAGCCGAAACATAAAACGAGAGGTACTAATACCACCTTTACTGATACATAAAAACTCAACAAGAAATAAATCTTTATTCAAGACTAGATGTGTATAAGAGACAGCATTGACACAGTGACGAAGCAGATGTTCTGTTAATAAATCAGATTAATGTCATAATTCAATGATCCTTTCAAATCAAACTGTTACTGCTGAATTATTTCATTGATTGATTCATTAAGAAGTGTGTCTGTGGGGGGGGGGGGTAAATAAATGAATAAACACTACACACCACTCTTTGGGCTTCCTGTGTGTTTTTATTGATTTTGATGTTGAGTGTAAGATTAAAAGATTAGAAGAAGGCAGAGGAGAATAGAGCAGTTTATAGTTTCTTTTTTAAAGACAGGTTTTAGGCAGATTTGCTTCAGCTTCAGTTTTGAAAGCTTCCACTATCAATGCTAAATTCCCAGCTGTTAAATTGACCTGAAGTGACCTCTAACTTGAATCAACCTCTGCTGCCCCCTGCTGGTCACGTATGACCCGATTAGAATCTGGTGGACAAAGGTCAAAGGTCAACTTCACTGTCACTTCGTAATGCTATGCAAAAATACCTCTGGCTATTATTCAATGCTGTAACTCAGGGGGGAGAGACTGTGGCCATATTTATTGCATCTTGGCCGGTTGACGGAGGGATATAACCACGAGGCCGTCTTTCTAGTTCTGATGGTTTTTGTATGATATTTTGTTTTACCTGTTTTTCCACTGAAGTTGCATCCTCCGTAACGTTCCTGTTCTAATGCAGCTTTACTGTCTTGTCTGACTGATGTTTAGCTGTTTTTGTTTAAGGAAAATATTAACTTTAAATAAAAAAATATTGCCTGAAAAATGAAGTAATTTAACCCAATGAAGGGTTAATTAGCCCTGAGTGTTGTCTGCACGTGTTGCATGATACACTGAAAACTAATGGTTTGGAAAACAAAGAGTTGCACCTATACTGCAGTAGAAAACAGCAGTTGTTTGTTTATTGCAGGTAGAAGTCATAAAAAATCGGTCAGTGAGACTGTAAGTGTATTTGTACTAGTGTAAGACATGTTTTGGGATGTCTTAACTATTGCCTTACATATTGCTTAATTAAACTATCGAGGGGCTGTGGGTAAAGCAAGAGCACGGGGACAACTTCTCTGTACAGGTCAATCCATCTTTATTAATTCCCGGAGAACCCAACCTAGGAAGACCGAACACTGACTACCAAAGTGACATGTCACCTCTTACATATCCCTCCGCCACTCCTAATCATAACTCACATTACCTGCCACTAAAGTGCGCCATATTATATAGTTCCAGATTAAACATAAACAGCAGAATACAATATTTATAAATGTAGTTACAAATAATTAAATTATGTGGACTCAAAATAATGAACAATGCAAAATAAGGCAATCTGTTGAATATGTCCTCACAAGAATAAATCTCATCTTACACTAGAAAACAGGACGTTTTGTGTTGACTGTTGTCGGTGACGTGACGTGACGTTTCCACGCCCCTCTTTTAAGATCAAATCTTCCTCGTGAACACGGAGAACAGAAGCAGCAGGATCCGAAAGCTGCTGCGCTGAGTTCATGGACGTGTAATGATTCCCGCTGGTCGCTGAGCCGAGGAGAGAGTGTTGGATCTGGGACAGACGCAGACCGTGGACAAGTTTATTTAATGTTGTCCTCTTCCGCATTTCTTCACTCCGTCTCCTCGGCTTGATATTGTTGCAGCGTCACGTGCAGCGAGCAAACTGATTTAAAACTCGCATTAAGACAGTGACTTAGGTAGGTACTCATTGTTGTTCTTCTCTGTTGTTTGTTTGGATATTGTTGAGAGGAGGATGATGATCTCCCTCTCTGACCTGTCGTCCTGGCTCCTCTTGTGGATGTGTGAACACCGGTCTAGGAGCTGTTTGTCTGTCAGCCTGGATGTTGGGTTTCAGTTTCAGTAGCACCAACTGTCTTGCTTAAGGGTTCATATATCCAAACTATAATCCTGACCGGGAATCGAACCCCCGATCTCCAGTGCCAAAGTTAGGAGTGTCGACCACTGAGCTGAACTGACTTCTGTTACCTGACGTATTGAGTATTTCTGATCTATATATAATCTTGGTCCTGTGTGTGTGTGTGTGTGTGTGTGTCTGTGTGCGTGCGTGTGTGCGTGCGTGTGTGTGCTCTGAGCTCTGAAATGTTGACTTCGTACAGAACCTCCATTCCACCTTGACCTTGTTTTCCTGGGCCTGATAGTGTAGAGCCACGTTACGAGGTGTAACTGTACCTGAGAGGACAGAGGTCAAAGTTCACTGATGCTCTGAATGTTGTATCACGGGCTGCAACAACTTATGAACCCCTGTGTTATTCCTTAAGACTATCATAGTATATCAGTACTTGCTCCTTAATAATAATAATAATAATAATAATAATAATAATAATCATACAATGTGTCTGTGTTGAAATTCAGCAAAGATGGTTAGATATGATCTTGTGCATTGGATCTCACAAATCCTTCCTGTACAAAAGACGAGTCGGCTATTTAATACAGACTATAAATAAGTGTTTAAATTAAGCAGTAATTTAAGATAAGGTTTTAGCTTTAGCATCTAAAGTACATCAGCTAACAGATTTGCATGTGGCAGTGTTGGACATCTGACTGAAAATCTCCAAACTTTTCTCATATATTTTCTTATTAGGAAGTTATTTGTCTGCATATCATCAAATGAAAATATATTGAGTCTAACAAGACTGAGAGTCTACAGCCATGCTAGATGATCTGTGATGCTTTGAGCTAAATGCTAACACCAGCATACTGACATGCTCACGGTTACACCTTCTAACCGGTTTAGAAGATATAAAGTCCACCATCTTGCTTTAGCATGTTAGCATTAAGAAACGTAGAGCATGTAGAGAACGTCATTAGTTTCATCATGTAGCTTCTCCGTGGGGTTATCGTCAGAGCTTATTAACCTGGGCAACGCCTGAGCCATTTGTGGTCTCACTCTTCCTGTGCCAAAGGCAATAGTGTCGACCACTGAGCTGAACTGACTCTTGCCACTGAGTATTGAGTATTTCTGATCTACATATTATCTTGGATCTGATTGTGTGTGTGCTCTGAGCTCGGATGAGGTTCCACTCTTCTCTCTCTCTCTTATTGTGGAAGTTTGTTGTGTTTTCTTGTGTTAGAAACCGGGAAATATATTTAACTGTCGACCTCATTATAGCGTCATTTATTTTGAAGAGTTTCACTCCCCGAGCTCGGTGTGTGTTCTGCCCTGTTGAGTCCGCCTTACAGCCGCTGTCGTTTATTCCCTCGCATCACCGGCTCCGGAAGCAGTGACACATTTTGACTTTTTCTTTTTGGGCTTTTTATGCCTTTATTCGATAGAATGACAGGAAACGGGGAGGCAGAGAGGGGGAAAAGCCGTCCGATGCGGGATTCGAACCCGGGCAAACTGCAGCGAGGACTGTGGCCTCTACACATGGGGCACCTGCTTAGACCACTACGCTGCATCCTGCGGCTCCTCACACTGACCTCCTGTGTCTGTGGTTAGTTTACTCCTTCACTTTATTATCTAGAAACTGATACAAGTCCTCAGTTAGTCTGCTCCTCACTTTCCCTCTCTGTCTCCTCAACAGGAACATTTGTAGTGAATGTGACACAGAGCTCCTATCAGGCAGAGGAGAACCACAACATCACACTGGAGTGGAGCTTCACAACCAAACCTCACACTCCACCTGACTTCCTTAATATCTTCTGTCAGCTGTTTACTGATCTCAGAGAATCAGTCCTGTTTCAGCTACATGAGGGTGTTGAGGTCCCACAGTCTCAGGATGAACAGTTTTCAGGACGAGTCCAGTGTGACAAAGACGTCCTCAGAGAAGGACGAATCAGACTTCATGTGTCCAGACTGAGGACTGAGGACTCAGGACTGTACCTGTGTCAGGTCCTCACCTCTGATGGGAGGAACTTTGCTAAATGTCAACTCAACGTCTCTGGTGAGTAGATCCAGTAGAAGTTTCTTTACAACCCATGAAGAACAGTATTATGGACTTAAACTGCTCTCCAGTAGAAAACAGTGGCACTTTATTCTGTTGCTGTTGTTCTGTTTTGTTTTTCCTTTACATGAACAACACAGATTTGTTTGGTCTCTTTGCAGCAGCGAGGGATCGACCTGAACCTGAGACAGAACCTGAGACAGAACCTGAGACAGAACCTGGAGAACCAAACACAGCAAGTCGGGGAAGGATCAGCCTCTACGCTGGACTGGGACTGACAGCAGCTGTTGTTCTGACTCTCTTTATTTATTCGTCCTGAGGAAAGAGCCACAGGACACTGTCATCCATCATTGGCTGGACCACAACAGTGGTATGTGGTCCAGCCAATAATAAAGTGGTCAGTAAAGTCTGTGACTGACTGACTGAGAGATGAAGTTACACCATTGGTCGGTCCAGTGTAGATGTGTATAAGAGACAGGTGTGTGATGTCAATAATAATAAACTTTAGTAATACTGGTGCTTCACAGGAGCAGAAATAAAGATGAGAATGAAAACATAACAGAAGTCCAACAATATTAATGTAATAGATGTATTAACTACATAAATATACAATCATTACATGAGAAGGAAGAAGCTGGAAGGTCACAAAAATAACCTGAGTCAGTTTAGATCAGGCCTCAGTCAGTCTGTACTTTCTCTACGGCGGAGCTCTCCATGTGATTCTAAGCACCACATCACAGACAGTTACAGCTCATATCAAAGTCTAACATGACACACACACACACACACACACACACATGCACATACGCAAACAGTGTTCGACACTACTGACTTTAACACAGGAGATCAGGGGTTCCCGGTCAGGGATCCAGTGTGGACCCTTGTGGATATATGAACGATGATATGAGATCGTCCTCCTCTCAACAATATCCAAAAAAACAAGAACAAAAACTACCTCCTCAGTAGTCTCCCTGAGAATGAGTGAGTCATTAGTCTCTCTCTCTTAAAATTTGAGTCATTTAGATAAATTTAATTTATCACCATTCACAACAAGAAGACTGTTTCACAAACTGAAAGTACTGATCCAATCTTACAGTATTGAACTGACTGAAACATTCCTCAGTCAGTTCATCTGAAGGCAAAGCAAACTCATTAGTGTCAGGACATTATCACACACAGAGGTCGCTCAATGTGCTAAACAGAAATAAAACAAGCATAAAAAACTACAACAACAGTAGCTTACGTTTATACTCTTTAACGTCCGTTGCAT
>NW_019523345.1:38367-39184 GCF_002814215.2 Seriola lalandi dorsalis | reverse complement strand
CATCTGTCATCAGACAGGTGACAGATTAAAGGAAAAACCTGAAAACTTAGAGAATCAGGAGGATGGCATGATGGGTCACTGATGGTTTGATGAGAATGAAAATGATGTGAGTCTTATGCTCTGAACTTCACAGTGACCAGATCTAAAGCCAACTGAACACCTATGGGAGATTATAACCCCCATCATGAGGTGTCTTTTTCATTGGAACTAAACAGGTTTTTTATCAACTGATGGGGAACAAGTCACAACAGCTCTGGGCGAGCCTGAGTGTGTGTAGCATTTCTCAGAGCTTTAACCTGTCTGAGCCCGTTGTGAGGAAGTAGCTTGGTAGATTATATACGACCCTTGCTTAAGGGTTCATATATCCACACAAGGGTTCGTACTTAGCAGGAGAAGAGGAAGAAGGAAGATGTTGTTTGTTTGGATATTGTTGAGACTCTCCTGTAGCTGTAGTACATTCATTGAGCCTCACCTGTTTCCCCAACACCTGACTCAGAGCTTATTAACCTGGGCAACATCCGAGCTCTTTGTGGTCTCACTCGTCCTGAGGAAGGTCAGTAGCACCAGGTGCCTTGCTTAAGGGTTCATATATCCACAAGGGTCCACCCTGGATCCCTGACCGGGAATCAAACCCCTGATCTCCTGTGTCAAAGTCAGTAGTGTCGACCACTGAGCTGAACTGACTCTTGTTACCTGAGTTTTTCTGATTTATATATAATCTTGGCCCTGATTGTGTGTGTGTGTGTGTTTGTGTGTGTGTGTGTGTGTGCGTG
Source organism: Seriola lalandi dorsalis (assembly GCF_002814215.2). NCBI lineage: Eukaryota > Metazoa > Chordata > Actinopteri > Carangiformes > Carangidae > Seriola > Seriola lalandi. The sequence goes on along the minus strand of NW_019523345.1, from coordinate 38,411 downwards.
CGTGTGTGTGTGTGTGTGTGTGTGTATGTGTGTGTGTGTGTGTG
>NW_019523345.1:36483-37479 GCF_002814215.2 Seriola lalandi dorsalis | reverse complement strand
GGCTCTTTGTAGTGAATCAGAAGAGCCGACTCCCAGTTTTTTGCCCAGTCGCTGCTCAGGTTTCACTCTCAGTGCTCAGTCCCAGCTCTGGTTACGACAGAGCTTTGTTATGATTGGTCAGCATGCGGCATTCACGTGACTTGACTGAACTGCAAGTGAAGAGAGAGACAGAGCGGTGAGGACTGAGGAGCGTGTGTGCGTCTTGCATTGTCGTGTAGTTTAACTATGAGTGACACTAGAAAGCGAAGCAGCATCTGGCTGCAGGTCAAAGAGTTCATTTGTCCAATAAAAAAGTTTAATTGAAATAAACAAAAGTAAGAGTGGTTTTGTCACAGAATAAATGCACAGAATTAGGCAATTATAAGGTCTCTCATAAAAACACTGAAAGCAAAAGGGTTTTCAACACATAAACCATGATTTTTTTGCAAAGTTAAGGTAAAATACAGGCTACAAAAGATCCTAAATAAAGAGCCGTTCGGGAGTCAAAAGAGCCGGCTCTTCTTTGGGAGCCGAGTCGAAAGAGCCGGCTCTCGGAAAAGAGCCGAACTTCCCATCATTAATCTGCTGAGTAACAAACGTGATTAATGACGCTTCCAACAAACCCGACTTCTTTAAGTCATTCAATAAGCGCCTGAACGCTTACAGAAGGGCTTACAGGTGTGTGTGTGTGTGTGTGTGTGTGTGTGTGTGTGTGTGTGTGTGTGTGTGTGTGTACTCTGAGCTCTTCTCTCCTCTTTCTCCTGCTGTTCTTACTCAGTTTTAACTGCTGTTTCTTGTGAAAATGAAGATGTATATGAAACAGCAGGTGATGAAAGAGTTGTAGATTAAACTACCTGACAGTAAACAGTTAGTGTCAGCATTAAAATGCTGCTGACATGTTCATCAAATACATCACATTGATCTCATCGTCCCTCTGAACTGTCCTCACACACTGTTGGAGTCACACTGACACATTTTGACTTGTGAAGTCAGTGAAGCTCTAAATTACATCTTTTA
>NW_019523345.1:9879-36063 GCF_002814215.2 Seriola lalandi dorsalis | reverse complement strand
TGAGGACTGAGGACTCAGGACTGTACCTGTGTGAAGTTGGCACAGATTACGGGAGGAGCTTTAACAAATGTCAACTCAACGTCTCTCGTGAGTCGATCCAGTAGAAGTTTCTTTACAACCTGTGAAGAACAGTATTATGGACTTTCCAGTAGAAAACAGTGGCAGTGTAAAACTCTCAGTTCTAAGTAACTGTGTCGGCTGCATAGACGTGACTGAGTGAAGGAAATGCTGGAACTCACTTTAGAATAGTCTTTGTATTTTTATATCAGGCAAAAAACCCAACGTGTTTCAACATGAGTGAAATATTTTACACTTTATTTTGTTGCTGTTGAGCGAAATGTTTTTTCTTTACATGAACAACACAGATTTGTTTGGTCTCTTTGCAGCAGCGAGGGATCGGCCTGAACCTGAGACAGAACCTGAGACAGAACCTGGAGAACCAAACACAGCAAATCAGGGAAGGATCAGCCTCTACAGTGGACTGGGACTGACAGCAGCTGTTGTTCTGACTCATTTCATTCATTCGTCCTGAGGAAAGTTTCAGCTCAGCAGAAACAGTTTGATCCACAAAGTAAGTGAAAGTGTCAGAATTCAACTTTGTACAACAGACACTGAAAACACTGTTTTCCCCTTTAGTTTCTTCAGTAAGTGACTATAAGAGCCACAGGACACTGTCATCCATCATTGGCTGGACCTCAACAGTGGTATGTGGTTCAGCCAATAATAAAGTGGTCAGTAAAGTCTGTGACTGACTGAGAGATGAAGTTACACCATTGGTCGGTCCAGTGTTGGACTTTTCCCATTGGCTCTTTCAAAATGATTTGGTGGGAACAGTTTCTATTACGTCTTTTACAGTGGAAACAATACACGGTCCAGTCATACACTAGATCTATACCTAGTCTTATTTTGAAAGGACACCTTGTTAAACTGTGTCAGACAGATGTGAAACGTGTACTGTGTTAACTTCATGAAATAATGCTGAGAAGCTTGTCTACTTTTACTGACTTACCCATCATGCACTTGACCTGATGGTATGAAATGGTAGCAGCTCACAGGAAGTGATGCGACTGTTTGTGTTTGTGAAAACTGTATTTTTGATTCTGATTTTCTGCCTGTCTGTTACAGTTTGTTGTTATTTGCTGCCTGTTATTGTCACTTTTTCATTGGATGTAATCTCCAGAGAAAAGCTGTGAGTTAACACTGTTGTTAATGAGCACGGTCACTAGAGGGAGCTCTTTGTGCTCATTTACACCATCAGACACTTTCCTGTTTTTCCTCAAGTGTTTTCTTCATGTATGTTTCAGTATCGTTGAACTTCTCGTCTCCTCTATCTTAACGACAGGACCTGAGTCAAAGGTTTATCTGTGACATGAAATTCATATTTTTGTGTTACATCATGTTTATATTGTTTTGGTTTAGAGTTTAAATTGAGTCATTACAGCATCAACAACTCATATCAGTGTAAATAATGTTTCCATTTGATCTGACAAATGTAAAATCTGACTAATATCACATTAGATTTGGAGTCTAGACGTCTTCACACTGTCAGTCCCACTCTGAGCCCTGTGTCCACCTCCACTTCTTCTTTCTCCTCCTGTTGCTTCATCTAAAGCTTCATCCACCAGCTCTGCACTTTATTATCATTATTATTATTATTGTTGTTATTATTATATCTTAATCCTCTTGACCACTGATGGAAACTCTTAAAATGTACAATAAACTTTCCTCATGTTCAGTTTATAATGTGAATATACTGTAAATAAATTCTTGTGTGTGTGATGTCAATAATAATAAACTTCATTAATAATCTTTTTTTATAAATGGTTCAGTGTTGTACAGACTATGCTGCTAACTAGACTTGATGGAGTTTGGCCCCTCAGCTCTATATTTACTAAGACTGTCAGAGACACAATTGTATTTTTCAACATCCTTTACATCTGCTGTTGTTGAGCCCAAAACCTGAGAGACCAGAACCAGAAGGATCGTCCTCTACACTGGACTGGGGCCGACAACAGCAACAACAGCAGCAGCTACAGTGGGTAAAGGAACTGAATATTTCTTCACACAACTGCACAAAACTTCACCTTTTTTATCTGTTACTGATGAAAAAGTCACCCTCTCGTGTCTGTGAAAGACACTCATCTACATGTTCACCTAAAGTGGACAAAACTCAAGTGAAAACAATACCTAAGTCTTATGACTGAGGTGCAGGCCAAGCGCTCCCCCTGCTGACCATTTATCAGAATTGACTTTACCCAACTACTGAATTTTCCCTTCTCTGTTCACCAAAATAAAACTGCTGCTGACAAAAACAATTTATAACTCAAACATTTACCATTTTGCGACACAGAGTGAGATTCAGCACTACTATCAATAGCCATTCATCCAATGCTGACTCTGCTCATTTCACACAAGTCATAGCAATGAAAGTGGATTTATTTACACATTTTAAAAAAAGTACATTAAAAGTAAAATTACAGTAGCTTAAACGTTGTCTAATATGGAAATATTTTGAGATGAAGGTTAAATGAATGAGTGTTAGCTGCTTCCGGGTACAACATTTTGGTCCAACCCACCGTGACGTCACGCATTAGTTCGTGAACTGCCGCTTCACAGCCTTGAAGCCTCGAGTTGGCGTTTTTGGCCGTCGCCATCTTGGTATATTTTTTTTAAAACCAGAAGAAACCGTATTTGGAGGAGAGGGTGGAGCTGGGGAGGAGAGAGAGAGAGAGGTGTGGATCTGACCTGAGAACCGCAGTCACTATGCACCGACATCCTGACGGACTGCACTGATGGACTGTAAATAAAACGTCCCGTCACTGTTGGCTGGCCGCTCGGATTCTAGCTAGCTGCTAACTGACGGTTAGCCATCACTTCGCGCCACCTGCTAGCTAGTTCGAGTCACTGAACGTTCAGCGTCTCGGCCGTTTCTGTGCTGTTGGTCCTTAATGGAGGATTTTTCATGACGATGTCGGATAAGGAATATGGCGGTTGTGCGGTTAATTGATGAAGACGCGCTCTTGTCTTTCGCGGTAAGTGAAATTCTTAGCACTTAGCACTAATTAGCTGGTATGGATGCCTACGCATAGCATACCTGGTTTGTTAGCTTAGCATGTTAACTAGCTAATTAGCCAGCAAAATGACTTTATAATTGGGTTAATACTATTACTACAGCGGGTACAGAGCTAGATGTGAATGCAAACTGGCTACATGTTAAGTGAAGACAAAATAATAAAACACAGGGGCAACACTTTGCAGTAGTTGTTAAAACGTTTTTCATTTATTCAACAATGAACATAAAAGTAAAGGTGTACCTGAAGCTATTTCATCCAGTCACAAAAAAAATCTGTAAAGAAAATTACATCTTTAAGTCAGTTTGATTGTAAACGGACAAAATGAATTGTATTTTTTAAATTGTCCTCTATTATTTTCTACAAAGATACGTAGGTATAAACAAATACTAAACATATTGCAAGTTAAAACACAAAGGCATAAAAACTATCAATTTCTAGTATTATACACAGACATTCACAACTTACAAAATTCAGATTTAAAATATGTATGAATGTGTATGTGTTTTACAGCATTTCCATGTTACTGAAAAAATATAATATAGAATACATATTTACAGTAACTATGGCACTTAAAATACCATCTAGTCAGGGTGATGCCACAGCTACATAGGAGACAGATTTATAATAGCTTGCTAGCAATACATTTTTGTAGTTTGAGAAACAGAGTTTAAAAGTTTAAGGCTGTGTTCATGGATGGATTACCCAACAGGCCAATGGGCACAGGCCCAGGTGGTGAGCAGGTCAGGAAATGACTGATGTTTGAAATGACTGTTAATATTTCTTCCTTGAAAGTCATAGAGGTCAGTTAAACGATGCAAAATGCACACAAATAATCTTTCCATCTGGGGGTTGAATGAGGATAATTTGACTATTCTGGTTAGCTAGTAAGCTAGCTAACGGTTAGTTCTGGTTAACTGAGCAGACTGTTGTTTGAGTCATTATTATGATATAGAAACCAGAGCTGAGAACAAGAAGGTTACTATGTGACCTCCATTTAGAAAAACATTCAACTTTACCCGACTGCTCAGTTTGAAGTGGAGAACGCATATCAACACACCACAACAAAACGGTTCAAGCTAGCTTTGTATTTACAGCTTTTTGGTTGAGATTTATATGCTGTTCTCTGACAAATGATTCAAACTAGCCGGGAGCAGACTGGAAATACAAGAGAACATTGTTGATGTCTTGATGGTGTTTCAAAGACAAAGTCTCTGCCTCCATGTTGATCTTAGAGTCATCGGTGAAGGTGCTAAGAAGAGGAGGAGGAGAAGGAGAAAGGAGAGAAGGGGAGGACAGAAGAGGTAGCTTCAGGAGAGGTGAGGAGCTGATTGCACCACGCTGGCTCGTCCAGGTTTATTTCAACAAATGGGTCAGTGGAGAAAATGCCTAATGACAGAAGACAATACAGACAAAAGTATTACAATGAGATTTGAATTATCCAAAGACATTTAATGAAATACACACAGCACAAAGTGGTGAAAAACAGCTAACCTAGCTCCAGCAAAGATGCCTTAATATACACTTTATATCTTTGTGATATAAACAATGAAATAGCTATTTCTTGACAGACAAGCATTTCTTTGCATTTATCATTCCTAAAAATGCCCTGCAAGTCTCACAGCTCTATAGAAGTGCAATGATGATTTTTGTTTTATAATTTATGTCAGTATCCATATGAATAATCTTACATGGGTTGTTGTTGTTTTCGTTCTGCTGTGTCTCCACGATAGCATCGAAGAACAGGTTGGTGCTGCTCGGTGAGTTGGACGTCTTGTCAGCTGGGTCATCGCCTGATGAGGGGCTGGTGGGCGAAGTCTCCAGACCATTTGCATCTGGCTCTTCCTGTAGATCTGGAGATGTGGACCAAATGGGAAGAGAAGAAAAGGTAAGATCCAGAGTTATTGAAAAGATGTAGACTTGATGAATGTGACGATGGGAAATGTTCCGTGCACATTGGGCAACACGGTTGCATTCAAGCATAGGAACAAACTTAAATGAGAGCTGAAATTCTTCAAGTTCTCTGAGGCCGTCAAAACATCATTAATGTTGATTTCTGCTTCCCAACATAAGGACTTGAGAACTTTGTCGTCTTTTCTGTCCTTTACTTGATAAACCTTTTTAAGTTTTTGTCTAGTACAGAACATCACAACTTGATCGAATGTAAGGCTTGGGAAGATTTTAGACCACAGCCATTTCGAAAACTGGTAGAGATACAGTTTGATGTCAAGAGATTCTTTGCTGTTAGAGTCTTATAATACTAAATACTCGACACAGCACCAAAAGAAGCATTTAATTTTGTACCGTTCTCTCCATTACAGCCGTTTTCCTCCGGCTGTAGACTTGTGCCGTTGCTTACTGGAGGAGTTGAAAGGTCATTGGTGGTCACTTGTTCTTTAGGCGCAGGTCGCTCTGAGATACAACACACACAAGTCAGGATAGTCTTATAGTCTTATATAGTCCTCATAATTTAAATGCAACCACACACACACAAACGCACCTAGGTCATCCAGGTAGACTGGTTCAAAGGTGCCGGTGGGTTCGTTGAATTGATTGATGATGGGATTTGGGCGCTGAAGGTCAAATGAATATGTCTGGAAACACAAATGAACAAGTAAGCTAAAATGTGGCACACAGGAGCATCTGTTAACTATCTTCATTGTAACATTGAGTGGGTGTAAAATATGTATTTTAAAGGAAATGACACCAAAAAATAATCTCTCCATCTCTATGATTTGTTCCCTTACCCTGGAGACTCTCCTGAGGAAGTAGAGGATGACACACAGGACAATGATCACCAGGATGATCAATACCAGGATCACATAACCTAGAGAGAGATGAAAATAGAGATAGAGAGCTTTGTCACTTTTATTAGCAGCGGTAGTACGGTTAGGGTTGGGGTTGGCGTTAGCTAATGGATTTGAAAGGAAGTATAGATTTATAAAGTGATGTAGATAATTGAAACAATTTCATAGTTTAAAAAAAAAGTAAAAACAAATATTAGACGGATATATTTGATTACTATGAAAGAATGGAGCAAGTGTTCAATATCACTATAAGGGTGGGGAAATGTTGCTTTCATAAAAAGTGACTTTAGGAAATAAAATAGGATTAAATAAAACTTTTATTGTGAAATAAAAACAACTAAAACAAAACTTGAAATAATCAATGATAATGACGATAATAATATCATTAATTAAAATTAAAATATGTTATGTATTTAGCACAAATTGATTTAAAAAAAAAATTGTATTTATGTTTTTAATATTGAACATTTGGGCCTCCATATTAAATGGCATTGCGTAAAAGAAATATAGAATTAGACATGTTTTCTCAAAATTATTACTTGTCTACTATGTCAGACCTATTATCTCAAAATTTAAAAAAAATTATGTCATAACTTCAAGAACTGGTTAAGTCATAATTCTGGGATTTTCTGTGAATTTAAAGTAAAAAAAAACAAAAAACTATAATGTAAAATTATGATAAGTCAGTCTGATAGTAGCTGTAGCAGAAGCGGTGAGAAAAAGAAAATATTTACAGCAAAACAAAGCAGAATACAATAGAACATGCTGCTTAAGGTTAAAAATCATAATAATACAATTTCCTTACCCCAGGATGAACCGCCTGTGTCTTCCTCTGTTACGAAAAGAGACAGACAACTGGTTACTGCTCAGTACATTCAAACAAATACACTGTCATTTCATGGCGTCACTGTGCACGCCCTCTAGTGGAGAACAGAAGAAAAAAAATTTACAACTAAGGTATTTTAATATTACTTAAGAGTCCATCAAAACTTCCAAACCCCCTTCATTTAAGAGACTACATTCTGATGTTCAAACAGAGCAGACTGGATATTATTAGTTAGTTAGTTAGTGGGAAGGATGTCCTTGTGGCCTTGTGGTTAATTGTCCCAGATTTAATTTCAGCTGGGGATATAACAACATAACATACCCCTCCTTCTATCTCCCCATGTTTCCTGTCTGTATCTACACTATTTCTGTCCAACAAAAACAGCTTTCCAAAGGCTTTAGCCATCTGACCTGACAGTCAGTTTGGATAGTTGTTGATGACTCCTTCAAATTAAATCCCCAGATTGTTAATAAAGTTGTCCCACAGGGAATAATATTAACACTTGTTATTTAGTTCATGCAGAAACAATATCCACTTTCCAAGTGAGCACTGCAGTGTTTTTACGCAGACAATACCATATTCTATGTCAACTGCAAATCAGGCTCTCTTTAGGTTACAGTCTGCTTTTAACAAATTCCCAACTTCTTATTTTGTCATTATCGATTTTAAACTTGACTGGTTGCTATTGAAAAACCAACGTTCAGAAAAGCTGAGTGTATGTGCACTTTGCATGTGAAGAAGTGACCACCAGCCGTTGGGCGTGCGTCTGAACATATGTGTGTTTGATGGTTTGTCAGATGAGTGTGAATGTGTTAGAGTGCATGCGATTGTGTAGACGGCAGAGAGTATGAGCACGTGATAGCTGTGGTTTGACACACAGGAAGACAAACTGAGGCACGCAATTCGTGAAGCTGCCTTTTGCATCCGTGACAGTCAGGTACCTGGCTTTGATGAGGTCGCCTGAAAAACTGTCGCACTGCCAACTCCAGCGCCCTCGCTCACGCTCCCTGTCGTGCTGTCCAAGGCTGTAACAGGTGCCTTTGTGGTGCCACCGCCTCCCACTGTTGTGTTAAACGAACTGTCATCCTCGTCTCCCTTCCTTGTTTTTTCCGTAGTCTGTAAAAGACATAAGATCACAGTTTGTATAAGTAAATATGACTCTGACTGACTGACAGCAGTTTCTAATTCAGATAAGCTTGTCTGGCCTGATCGGATTGATTTCCATCAGTCAGGTCCAGCTGCAGTGCTTTAGTGTGTATATATATTTAGTTGTATACTGTATCATCATGTTGAGGGTAATTTCTTTTAAAATCAGCTTTAAATATGTTGTTTCACATAGTGGGTCCTGTATGTATGAATGTATTTATTTATTTATTTATTCATTCCAATGGTTTTGGTTGTATTAATGTTTTCTTACAGCAAGCCATTAAATTCCTTTAAGCTCCAGAGGAATTTAAACTTGTGTGAGATAGGTCATCCCTTTTAGAGAGGAATTAGTAACCATTATATATTTATTTACATATTTTTATAATGTTATTTTATTGTCACTAAGACTGCTTCATGTTTGACTTAAATATTTAACTGTTCCAGATTAATTTGATGTTTGACATTTTAAATAATATTCTAACCCTAACGAGCTACAACATCTTAATTTATGCTAAGCTAAACTTCTTAAATATGAAATAAAAGCCACTGTATATTTAAGTATGGCATTTTAAGTAATGAGAAAATAACATCAGGTATTTTGTTGCACTCTGGGTTTAACTTTTCCACCGGTAAGAGTTGGTTTCAAACAGCAGAGTAGCGTTTGACTGGTAGCATGTTACAGGTACAGAGGTACGACTTGAAGTTCATTGGCTCAGGTTGGCACTAGTTCTTACCTCACTGTCTGCTGAAAGATCATCTGTTGCATTCTCTGTGACAGTAGTCTTTAAAGGGGTGGGGGCCTCCGTGGGGTTGGTAGAGTTATTTTCAGTTTCATTCAGTGACTGGATATATCGGTTGTCAGTACTGGGGGCCGGGGAACCTGTGTCAGACATAGAGGAAATACACACAATCAGCCAGATGTTTTCTAAACAGTAATACATGACAGATGCAGGATGTGGGCACTGTCACCATGGCTACGTGGTAATGGTGTGACACGGCAGCACAGCTATCTAACACAGTACAGCAGAAACAGTACCTGCAATGACAGGTACGAATTTGCAACGACGTCTGTGTAGGAAACCTCCCTAAAGGGGTCCCATTTAAAATAAACACAATGGGGATCGATGATTGGTCGTTAGCTACGCCTATTCACAGCTCATTCGCTGTCTGGCTGCTGCTTGGTCGATTGAACGTGCTGCTGCTCAGTCCCGCCCACTGAACACCGTCAGTGTTCAAGCTCTGATGTGGCTCAGAACTAAGAAGGAGAGGAGATAAGGTCTGTCCACAAAGTCTCTAGATATGCCACCAGTTGATTTTATAGAAAAAAAAAGTAAATAAAGGTTTTAAAAGTCGCCAAATCTCGCGAGAAAATCACTAGATTGCCAACGCCACTCAGTAAGAACTCTCCTTACAGGGACTTAATGTGTCGATGAGCACTGGTTATGTGGGTTATTTACAATCTCACAGCATTTAAGTTATTTATTTATGTTTTTATTGTTCTTAATAATATATCATATTATGAAAATTACAATGTTTTTCACGCTCTTTATATCTAGAAAATTCTACGAATCTGAACATTCAAAATGAAGAAAAATGTTAAATTTTGGACATTTTTTGTTGGTGGAAGGGCCCTTTGGCAATGCAGCATGGACAGGAACAAGACAATACAGTTAGGCACAGTTCAGGACGGTACATCCGACCTGGGCAGCACAGTACAGTACAGTTCCCAAAGTGGCCCAAAGAAAAGCCAAAGCTGTTTTAAATTAACTTTAACTATGTTTAATAAAGTTTTAAAACAAGGCAGCAGTCAGAATTAGTTAAGTCTAAATATTTGCGTTTGTGTATAAAGCTTAAAGAAATGCTGATAAATCTCAGCTTTTAACTGACTGAGGCAAAGATAGATCAAGGCTACAGGGAGTACAAATGTACAGATGTACTCCATGGTCAGGTTATTGTCCGACCTCGCCGTCATTGCAGTGCAGTGCGTGACAGGACACAACACGCCCTGGTCCACAGTAGGTCATGTGTTAATCAGGTGTGGCGTTACCGTACCTTCCTCAAGTGATGAATCAGAAGTTGAATCGAGTTGTCCTCTGGAAATTGAAGAAATTGCTAGAACTGAGACAGAAAGAGAAAATGATGAAGGGAGAAACATAAGACAAGATAAGAAATGAAGTTTGGCAGAGCCATGCTGAGAATTATGTAAAGTCACCTGAAAACACCAGTGGAAATACACAAGGACTTTAATGTTAATATGAGCTAAAGCATCACATGTGTCTTAGTCCAGCACTTACTTGAACATAACCAGTTCTAGTTAAGAGGTAGATGATACTTGTTGACCACTAAGTTTTACTTCACAGAGCTGCTGCTGCTGCAACAGGTTTTCATATGTGTGAAAACGTTGGTGTGAAAATGCAATGACAAATAAAAGATCATAGAATACTGAAGTGTATTAATTACATACTTTATACACACATTCCACGTACTGTGACCTCTGACCTTCGACTGAAGCTTATTCAACTGTCTACCCTATGTTTTATATATAGTAATAAATACACACATCAGCAAGAAAAATACTAATTCACTTACACAGTTTCATATTTTATGTCTTAAAACAGATTTTTTTTAATTATTTTTTTTATTTTTATTAATGGATCAAATGATTGTTTGCTGCCGTCATACAGTAACTTAAATATTAGGATATATTTACTATATTGAGACACATGTTCAGTGTCATGTTGAATAGAAAAATAAAACTTCATTAGACACATTTATGGTAGAATGAACGATGCTGTGTTATTGAACCACTGGAAAAAAATAAGTAAAAATAAATAATGTGGTTTCCCACAATTTTAACTTATAATGTGGCATTTGTGTGCTCCTTACTTCCTGTATAAAGAGGGCAGGGGTACCCAAGTCCTTGAATGACCCTTAAAGTGCATGCAAATATAGATTTGAGACAAAAAATAGAAAAGATCAAGGCTTTTAAAGCTTTGGTGAGTGAATCATTGGCATTGGAAGCAACTGAAACCGGAGTTTTAGCAGAATCAAGACAGTCAGGAGTGAAAACAGCGCCTGATTTAACTGACGAGAAAACAATCTGCGAGTGAGGGCGGGAGCCCTGATCTAAAAACAGATTTAATGTTTCTGTTCTGCTTTTCTTACTCATAAAATCTACTTTTTATCTGGGTTTATTGCTAAAAAAAACCAACCAAAAACAGCGACATAAATAAAAGTACGTGTGAAAGTAGGTTTGACAGTTGAGCTAAACTCACCGAGGAAGCAGAGGCGACTCCACAACTTCATCATGGTGATGGATTTATTTCTGTCTCTCTCTCTCTCTCTCTCAGATTTAGTTCCCTAAAGATGGTGGATGATCATCAGCGAGGCTGTTGAGTTTCTCTTTTATTTTCTTAATTTTGTTCCTTTTTCTGCAGCCTTGTTGCTTTACCTCGACTCTCGCTTCTTCTCTCTGAGCGCTCAGCTTTGTTCTCTTCCTCTCTCCTGCTCTCTCTCAGTATCTCTCAACCTTTCCTCCTCCTCGCTCTCTCTCTCTCTTCCTACCTCTGCAGCTCTCTCGCTCTTTTGTCCTTTCTCTCTTTACAACTCTGTCTTCTTCTCTGTTCTGTCACATGTGCCAGTTGTGGAGAACATTTAACCACACAAAATACTCCAAAAATATCTGCATTGAAAATTGAGCATTACACTTTTAAATGTTAGTATTGGCTTTCAGCTCAGTTCAACACCTTATGTTCCACGTACATATTTACAGGAATATCCTAAAAAATAACAATGAAATACTGTAAAATAAAGCGTTGCTGCTGTTTAACTATTTCCACCCTGTTGGTTTCAATGCATTATATTGCATATTTAACTGTTAGAAAGTACAATATTTCCAGCATGTAATGGAAATACTCAGGTATTATATTCCACCATTGCTATATGGCCAAAAGTATGTGGACACAGAATAGTGGCTCTTACTGCTGCAGCACACAATGATATTTTCTGATTTGTAGTGATCTTTCAAGTTTGTAGCAGCAGTTTGGGAAAGCACCTACTCTGTTTCATCACATTAGCACTTCTGGGTACAAATCTAAGACTACGTTTTCCTAGTGGAGGAACTCGACCGGCCTGCAAAGAGCTCCAACCTCAACCCCATCTAAAACATTTGGTCGTGGGACTAAACCCCTGCATCCTGGTTCTACAATCTACCAGAGGGAAGTTTATAGCTGCAGAATAATGCAGTAATTATTTGTTTTTGTAACTCTTTCCACCCCCGACAGTACTTTCCCTGTGTCGCCCCACTATTTCTCAACATCTCGACCCCCACGGTCTCTCTCTCTACACTTCACTCTCTTTGTCTCTCTACCCTCTAAGTTTCTCTCAGTATCAGTCAGAAATCAGGAACTGAGTCATCAACCGCAGCTCTAGCTCAGATCAGCACAGGATGCTAGCTTAGTTTGTGACTCTATACCTCAGCAGCTAGGACTTATCTCGTTCTAATTCTCACTTTGTCATGTTTGAAGCCACTGCATTAAGATCTTTAACGACAACATGAAGGCCCTTCAACTTCATTTTAAAACTACAAAATGATAGACATATTCTAAAAGCTCATGAAGACCAGCTTTGGTGCTTGATTTATCATTTTTACAGTATGTATTTTTGAAGACTTTCATGCTTTGCTACAAGTTAAGAAAATTATCTAAAACTTATTATTTTGGTGCAATTTACTTGTTGAAGATGTGATGTCTTCAACAGGTTTTGGTGTCACAGTTGTGGAAGTTCTAACTTTGTTTTTATTTTAGCATTATCAGAAAAGTGTAAATAAAACACCAAAGATAAAAGTACATATTTGGCAGAATGGCCCCTGTTTACTGTTCAACAGTTTAATAGTTTAAATCTTATTTTATAAGTTATATATACATGTAAAATCTGCACACCTAAATGTATTTTTTCCCCCACTCCCTGCACTGTAGTACGCTCTAGTACAGGCTGGGGTTACCTGAGGACGAGAGAGAGGACGGGTCATCTTTATCTAATTTTTCAGGTATGAGTAGGTCTAAATCATCGCTGTCAAATAATGAATAAAACCCGTTGTCCATAAGTTGTTTGGACCAATCATAGTCATGAGGGAGGAACTACTGGCAGCTACTCGCAGCGACTGTTTTGGTATTTGTAACAATTGCCTTTCACAGACGGCAAGAAACCGACGTGCTAACTAGTTTCCAAATCTCCTCAGACTACGGTTTGTTGATTCTGTATATTGTTGATTTACTTGAGCAGGTTAGCAGGTAGCAGTGGACTGGTACTAGCTAGCCATGTGCAAGGCAAGGCCTTGAACCTTGACCCGTCTGGTAGTAGGACGATGGACTTAAGCTGTGAGTCAGTTGGGGAATCCATTTGGAGAAGCTAGCAGGGAAGAATACTTGGTAGGAGACAGGTTTACTGGACAAGTCTTGGAGCAAGTACCATAGAGAAATGTAATGTAGTTAATTTAAATACATCTGGAAATAACTGGAACGAGGAGTGTGGATCCAGTTTTAAAAGCTTTACTATATTCAGATAACATCAAAAATGCATTGTATTGTAAATGTATTGGTAGAATAGATTTCTACTCAACAACAGTGATGATATAAGATCTTCTTAATCTGCTAATCACCAATTCACAGAACCATTTGATTAACTCTGTCTGATCAACTCAGCATCTCGACATCCATAAATAAATTGTTAAGTAATGAGTTTTACTTAAATTCATAGGAACAGAACAGTTCTGAGGTCCTCAGAGAGAGAGGTACTTAAATATGTGGTTATAGAGTGGCTTCCCTTTGCATTTTCTTATCAGAGGCTAATTTAGAGATGAAGAGTCATATAGAAAGAGTCATAGAAACACCACAAATAAACTTTAGAATATGAAACAAGCCTTTTCATTAAACACATTCTGAAAGATTGCAGTGTATTTACGATTACACAGTTCAACAAAAGGTCATCACAACATACACGATATGAAATGCTCTTCAATATGCTAGCATGCACAAAACAAGGAGAACGTAGATCAGGCAGGGGCGGGTTAGGTTAGCTGTGGAGGAGGAGATGGGGTCACTGGTGGTGTCGGCTGTAGGGAGAGAGAGAACAGGTCGTCCATTAAAAGGCAGCAACATGGGAGTGAACAGAGCATTTTACCATGGTGTCACAGCGAGGTTTGTCCTCTTGCAGGGCTTGTTGCCAACCTTTTCTTTGTTAATTCTCACTTTCTGTGGAAACTATGGCATCAGTAAATGGCCATATTCATGTTCGGTGATTGTGCCAATTAAGCAGTGAGGTATGGTTAAGGTTAGGCCTGTAAATCACTAGGTCAGGGTTAGGGAAAGATGATAGTCAGTGTTAATAAAAAGGCTATCAGAGTTGTGTTGTTTTATTAACTGCATTTTCTTTCCCGTATTTTGTTGTAATCATTATAAACAGAACGAATCCACTGCTCACCGTGCCTAGCTACGGTTGCTAATCTATGACAGGACAATTGCTGCTAGTGCAAAACTAATGGTCAATTGATTGATTTATTATTACAGACTGTGAAAAGTTTTGTTTTATGTCGTCCATCTTTTTACCCACGAGATAAAACATGAACATGAGAGAGCTGAAGGTTGAGGTTACCTGTGGAGGGAATGGAGAACCGGCTGTTTTCAGCTGGTTCACCACTGCCAGATGATGAAGAATCTTCATCATCCATTTCATCATCGTCACCAGCGTATCCTCTCGATAAAATGATTGTTGCAGCTACATGGATAAAAAGACAGAACGTGATGTGACGCCTTAATACAAAGCAATATGATCCCTGTCACAGGGTGAATATCTGTAAGATGTGAGCAGTTTAATTTAGAGTACTGGAAATTAGAAAACAACAAAGTGATGATCAGTGACAAGCCTAAAAGTTATAATATGATGATAATGATTTTGTGCAGCCAAACGGTTCATATCCAGTATTAGCAGAAATGATTCTGTCATATTGCAGTTAATCTTTCAAAGCTCGTTATCTGAGTCACTCCCTCATGCACTGTGATTCTTTACTTGGAGAGATTTCTCTTTCCCGTATTTCCTACATAAGGGATAGATTATAAATACCAGAGAACACAAGTTGTAGTGAAAGGGAAAACACTTGTTGTTTATATTCCAGCTGGCCCTTGAGGCCCTGAATCAATGGCCAGACGGAAGCAGTTCACGCACTGTGTAGTAAGTGTGAGGTATCTGCAACTGAGTGTTTAGCCTTCCTATCCGCAGCACTGTCAAGATATTTGACTCGAGGATTTTGACCAGTGGTTCAGCTGCTGGCAGAACTTCTGAATGTCTGAGGTTTCCTGTACGATAGTGAAACAGAATCTCCTATTTCCTGTGGCCGTGGTGTGTGTGATGTGAGGTGTGAGATGGACCCTTTTTTTAAATACAGGACAGTTGAGACAGCATGCAAACATAAGGGAGGTTGCTCGCCACCAGAGTAAGATTAGATGAAGACATGCAGCTTGCATGTGCAAAACCTAAGTTAGGGTTTGTTCTATGAGGGGAAGTGACCACATTTGGATGAAGAAGATGATGAAAAGATGAGATATTAGCTTCAGTTTGCTTTATCCATATTTCTATCAATAGCGCAAAAGTCTAATTCTTCTGCAGCCTCTCATTCACAGTGACAGGTTACCTTTAACATGTTTTCTGTGCTGTTTGGAAATTAATGTTGGTGAAAAAGCCGAAGAGGATTCACCACATTGATTTTAAAATATGTTAAATTGTTTGTCATTCATGCAGAAGCAGATAGAAATAATGGTGAATCAATAAAGAGAGGACAACGTGAGAAAAACTATCAATTCATGCTCAAATATTCATCCGTTTCTTGACTGTATTTGACTTTGGTTATTGTTCAGTATGAAGTTGTGCTGATCAATTAAAAAGCATTAGATTGATTGCGTGACTCGGCTGAAACCTAGGTTATAATGTGGTAGAGATACACTCCGTCAGGATGCCATTTCAAACCAAACGCAGTAAACCACAGACACTCACCGAGAGCCCACATCAGCAGGTAAACCTTCATCGTGGCCATCGCCGTCACCTCTCGTCCTCTTCTTCTTCTTCTTCTCCAAACGTCAGGTGAAGAAAGTAACCAGGAGTACCAGCGTATCTCCAGCTGACAGAAGGCTGCCACTGTGACTCTGCCATCACCTCACATCTGTGTATGCGTATATGTTCACATTACAAGACAGGAACTAGCTAACCACAGCCGTAGACATCACCAGACATGCTGTCTCAACTAACAGTATTAAGGCACTAGGCGCAGTTACAGGCATGAAGAGTAAAGGTGAGGAAGCTTTCAAAAAAAAAACCATGAATGTTTTTTTTTTTTTTATTAATCCGTGAACTTCATACAAAATGCAGTAAACAAAAATCAATATTTGGTTTGTTTGTTCTTATTGCTGCTGAAGATAGTTCTTTACGACTTGTCGCCCTGCTGCAGGGCATCAAAAGTGCTTAATACATTGCATAATAATAATTTAGATGTAAAGCACAGTGCAGCCTCACAGAGCTTCTAGCATTGTCTTGTTTTCTCAGTAGGTCAGAGTCCAGATTTGAAGCAGAATGACAAAACTTACTCCTGAGTTGAAGCATCTGCAAAGACACAATCATATAAATCATCCGCTCTATAGCAACGTGGATGTTTAACCCATTTCCTAAGGTACTCCCAATACCAAAAGATACAGTCTTCATTACTATATATAAACATGTAAAATTCTGCTGTTGAAAGCGTTTTCTGCTGTTTTCTTGTGTGTAAACTTTCAACTGACATTAAGTACACAAGTAGCATCAACTACTAGTGGAATTAACTACTGCCGAACACACTCAAACTTCCCCTGATGATGTAAAAGGCAACCATGATGAAACTGCACTTCAATGTTTCTAGTCACTTTCAGACCACTCCGTGTTTCCTTTAATAATTGTGCAGCTGTCGTGGTTTTGATCTTCAGTTTGATAATTGTCCTCAATCTGTCTATGGTCGGGCGAAAGATATTTTTCAAGGTTCCATTTTTAAAGAAACATAATAATTACTTCAGTACCACTTTACAATAAGACTGCCCTTATAAAAGATTCATAAATGGATTAAAATTAGGTTATTAATTCTGTTAACACTTTATAAATCATAAATAAACAAATGAACAAGTTACAACAGTTTTCATCAATTGATGCAGGTTCACTATTTGGCGAGATCAAGTTAATGCTTAATACTCATTAATCTTACTAATTCGTTACTCCCATTAATAACTGGTAAAAGGAGCCTTATAGAAACTCATTAATTAATGGCGATGTGTTTAACACTACAATAAGGCTCCTTTTACCAGTTATAAATAATTGTAACAAAAAAGTTAAGCATTAAATTGCTCTTGCAAACTCTTGAACAAGTGAATCAACAACTTAATTATTAACATTTAGAAATCCTCTATAAGGGTAGTCCTTATTGTAAAGTGTTACCATTACTTCCAAAAATCTGGGCTATATTTATTTTAGTTTTAAATGACAGTAAGATGTACTTACATGTGGTGATTTCCTTTGCTGTGGTGCTGCACCACTGTAAAAAGCTGCCACTGATACTCCAAATACATGAATGAATGTAGGAACAATGAAATACAAAAAGAAAGAAAGACACAGACAAAGCATTAACAATCTGCAAGATATTTTATGGCCTTCTGAAAATCAGTTTAATTATTTTTCACATCATATTGGCAATAATTTATTCCAAAAGGAAAGAAAAGATGAGACTGTGTCGTAGCAGTGGTTCACCAGCAGGTGGCGGTATTAACAGTCAACAGGCTGAGCCGGGAGCTACACAGCTTCACGGTCCAATGCCACAGTGTCATGATGTGAGAACAGTTTGTATGATGAAGAGGCTGGTTGTGTGAACAGTCACATCAGAGGGGCAACAAATGATTCAACAAGACAGCAGTAGCTTGCTTGTTGTTGGTGTAAAAATGTCGGAAGTCAGCACACTGGTCTGAGAGCTCAGGTGAATCATACTTTACTCAAATCTACCTTCTTTCCTACCTGATCTGAACGCACCACAGGTGAACACCAGAGGGGCTTAACAGCAAGTTATATCACTTCCTTTTAGGTGAAAATGGACAAAAATAAAGAAATGTGTTCACAAAATTCACACAATTTACATTAAAAAAAATTACGCACACTGACACAAGAGCAAATAAGATAAACCCAGATCTGATATTTGCATAAGATCTCAATTTTCATTTTTGCATCTCGGTATATTGCACTGAAATCTCTTTGTCGGTTGAAGTAAGGCTTTGTAGTCACTCTGTAAGGGTGTTTGTGTTTGTGCATATAAAGACACAACAGGAAAACAAGATCATTTTCACCATCAAAGTTTCAGCTGTAGCAGTAAGAAAAAACAGATTAAAACAAACCTCTGCCTATAGATGCACAATAACACAACAGGAGAGACAAATATATGTGAAAAACACACATCCAGTTTTGTTTGGTGTGTGTGAAATCGAGCCATTAAATTATATTTTGACTTTACTCTCTTAAAGTTTTAATTGTTGAAACAAACTGTCTAGTTCCCAAAAAGGAGACACTTTTGGAGAAACAAAAAGGGGATTGTTTGATAAAGCAAAAAAATAGGGATTAAGTTAAGTAGTTAAAACATGTCTCCAAATGAAAATAAGAATTTCCATAACATAGTAAAGCACATTTGGGCCTCAGGGATTAAAGTCATCCTGTCTTTTGTAATATTAATATTTTAAATGACATCTTTTAAATTGATAATACTGACCTTTAGCCCAAGCAGCTAGCTAGCTAGCAGCTTACTAGCTAGCAGCTTACTAGCTTGCCTAAAGTCAAGCAGCAGCTGTTTTTTTGTTGTTGTTGTTTTTTTTTTAAAGTCTAATCAAATGTAAAATCACATTAAAGTGAGACCATGTAATTAATCCAGTAATTATCACCACAGTGGCTGCTGTTCAACAAACGTTACCTTAGTCTCACTTTAATGTTTTTTATTTTTATGCTAGTGTTATGCATCAAGTTTCCCTTCCTGAGTAGGAGGTTGATTTAAAAAAGCTGGAATAAGGTCGTCTGCATTTTTAAATAAAATGATTAAATAACCAAATATCTTCTTTTTTTTCTTTTCTTTTCTTTTTTTTCCATATCAAGAAATAAGTGCAAGGATTTCAGAAAACAATGTAGAAAACTATTTGCACTGATCCCACAAATATATAGAAAACTGAAAATGATTTATCTTCAAAATAATCTCCATCAAATTATTTTCATTAGCATAAATATCCATATACACATGGGGAAAACATCAAAATATTCAAGTGCTGCCAGGTATGTATATATAGATATATATATATATATATATACATAGTGTACAAATCTATGCATAAAAACAATATAATTTACTCACACCTGTTGTGTTACTCCTCAAGAAGTAACATAATTTGTGTTGCATGTTTTGTGCTTGTACTTTTAGGACCTTAACAAGCCCTCAGTCTACTGCTACTCTGCTGCTGGCCACTTAGCAGCTCCTTTGACAAGTTTTCAGCAGTGCCTTGCTCAGAGGTACATCGATGGCAGATTCTCAGAGAGCTAGACACTCCCATTACTCCTCTGCAGAACAGTCCAGTGCGATGCTGTGCTCCTGGGCGATGGCGGCTAGCTCCTTGAGGAACTCGGCGTACAGGACGATGGCGAACACTCGGCTCTTGGCCTGGGGGGGGATCGGAGGGCAGGGCGGCAAGACGCCAAGAGGAGGCAAAGCCAGGGCGTTCCTCACAGAACCATTAGGAAGAGAAGGGTCCAGGATGATGTCGCCGTGTTGAGACTCAAGGCACTCTGAGGAACGTGAGGAAATACGATAGTAAAGGTAAATCAATCTGCTTCAATCAAAGTGTTTGACAGATCGTCAATTTATGCATCTGTCTTTTCTAATTCACGTCCACTTTATGCAGAAATTCATCATGTTAACTACAACATCATATCAATACTGCTGCTGTAACTTTATCTAACATTACTACTGGTACTACTGATACTACTGCTACCTTTGTAGTACTACATTACTGCAGCTACTTAACTAAGCCACTAAAACCATCAACGGCTGGGCTCAATATAATGTTTGAGGGTGTTAACGTGTGTGTTCGTTAACCTCTAAACTTGCTGTCCTGGTCTTTAGCCAACAAGAACCTCCAGGCCTGAGTGACCAGTGCCGGATAGTCTGGTCTGGCAGCCACGTAGCGCTCAATCTGAGCGTGCACCGACAACAACACCTACGACAGACAAACGCAGGAATAAAAGTATTATCTTCTAGACGCGTGAAACAATGAAATACAATAACAACTCAGACATATACGATGTGTGTGTTTGGACGTTACCTGATACAGCGTGCGTACGTTGGGCTGGTTGTGTGTCGTGTCTGTGCTGAGCAGGAAGGATCTCAGCAGAGGTTGTGGGTACGACGCCAGCTGGGCCAGGATGCCTGTCACCAGCAGGTTTACTGCAATGGAGTTTTCTAGAAGGTTCTCGAGCCGGGACAACAGGACGCTTATGAACGGACCTGTAAAGGGAACTCCGTGTCTACTGCTGCCTTTCTTACCGCTGCTCCCCGTCTCCTCTCCTTCCTCTTCCTCGTCTTCCTCCTCCATCGCCTCCTCCTCTCCTTCCTCCTCTCCGTCATCCCACGAGGAGCCGAAACCTAATTCTTTGCCGTGTCCCTCTTCCTCCTCTTCCAGTTTTTGCCTCAGCGCTCGGACCCGCTTCCTAAATGTGCCGATGTTGTCTGTGATGTCGTCACAGTCTGGCTCCACCCCAAAAGAGAGCATGAGTTCATGGTACTGGGACAGGAAGTCGTCGTTCTTAGCGACTTTGTTACTGGGTAGATTTGTAGGCTTGGCCTTGGTTGCAGAAACCACAGGGTCAGATTGATAATGGCCATTGGGTAGAGTGTTTGTCACTGAACACGGTTTGGGACGTTGTGTGTTGTGGTGTACATGCTGTTGGTGCGTTGTTTGCTTGTGATTGACAACAGTTGCGAAGTCACTCACGTTGCAGCTTTTCTTAAATACCTGGGCCTCTTCATCAGCGTCATCACATTCTTCGATGATGTGATTCTTTCCATTAAACCCATTGGTGAAAACTCGATTTCCCTTCAGCTCCACTTGTACATCTGTCCTGTTTTTTTCATCTTCTTCTTCCTCCTTCCTTCTCCCTATCTCCTTTCCACAGTCCTCAATCCTCCTCACTTCCTTCCCATAATCTTCACTCCTACTTCTTTCTTCCTTCCCTCCATCCTCACTCCTCCTCCTTGACGTCATAATACTGTTAACCGTTTCCATTACCGTCCTCCCTGTTGTCGTTAACATTGTTGTTATTGTCGCTGTCGACACTCCCGTCGACACTCGCTGACCGTTTGAGGTGCTTCCTCCACGTGCCCTTCGATTTGCGGCCATGAGTCGCTCCAAAAGGGCCGCCTTTGTGTCTTTCTGGGCAACTAGATCGTAAACCAAGACGTCGTCCTCAAACTCGGATTCTTCTACATACGAGCCATGCACCAACTTGATTGCACTGCGTCGCATTTCCTGGATGTGTTGAGGAGGTAGAGGAGGGGGGGCCGTCACGCCGCCATTTGCTAGCCCTGTGTTTATCAACGCCGACGAAGAGGGATCGTCATCTGCAAAAATGTCGTCCCACTCCAGCTCCAGGGCCGAACTGGCTCTCCCTGCCTGGTTGCCCATGGAGATAGTATCTGAGGAGGAGGGGGTGGGGGAGAGGGCAGAGGGGGGAGGAGTGATCACCAAAGAGGAGATGGAGTCGCTCTTGACTCGCTGTACAATTTCTTCCTCATCTTCCACGTCGTCCCCTGGTGTGTCCGATTGGTACTCCTCAGACGAAGGGTTGATCCCGTCATACGGGGCTGACCACAGCCGACATGCCCTGCCGGAAAACAAAACCCGTCAGAGCTCAAGATGTTGGACATATAAATAATCTTTTACTGGGTTATTCCCCAAAATGAGAGATTAGGATCATCAGATCACCAGATCTCTTGCTTTTAAACCACTAGCAGAATGGCAACATCTGGCTATCTATCTATCTGTCGGTCAGTTCACCTCTTTGCTCCAAACTGAAATATCTCAACAACTATTGAATGGATTGCAGAGAAATGTGGTACACATATTCATAGTTCCCACAGGATGAATCCTAATGGTTTTTGTCATCCTCTGACTATTCCTCTAGTTCCACCATGAGGTTGACATTTTGGATTTTTAGTGAAATATCACAACAAATGTAGAACAGATTGCCACGAGCCTTAGCTGTACTTTGTGTGAATTAGTAAATGTTAAACTGAAAGGGAAGCACAGGAACACACTTAACATCAGCATGTTAGCTTTGTCATTGTGATCATGTTAGCATTCAGATCCATGCAACACACAGTACAGCCTCATAGAGCTGCTAACATGGCTGCAGGCTTTTAGTCTGTTTCTTTGTATCAGACTTTACTTGTTAAAGAACAATACAGGGTTTTCTTCTCTGTAAAGCTAATATGCTGTTAAAGGGACCCTTAACCTGCCATTAGACAGTTGAGGATGTAATTTGAATGTCTACTATTGGTTTTGCATAAAAATCAATGGTTTTAGACTGATCTGTGGTTGTTTAAAAACCTGTCTCATGATGTTGTACTGAAAGAAGTCTATTTAATACACTAATGACCATTCAGAGCTGAAATATTGCAGCAAAGTTTTTCGATGCCTTGCTTCCCACAAACAAGGCCTTGTTTCATCATATCACGGCTGGTTTTGTTTTCAGGATGTACTTGTCAATCTGTCGCAGTGTTTAAAAGCAGAACCTTAAACTTTAAAAGTAATGTAACCATTATTTAATAGAATAATTCAATTTCCATTCATTGATACAGCATTTGTCCTCCTCTATAAATGCAGTACCAGAGTTTGCCCAGCAGGTGTCACTACATCACTTTACATCGTGACAGTGGAGCAGCGCTTCAGAAAGTTTTCCCTGGCCACCACTGAAACTGATGAGTAGTGTATTATCCTATCTGAGATCCAGATTGTAAAATAGCACTATTTTCTTTTATTCCATAACTCATTCCCTGATTTCATCGTAGAGGAAACACAAGTCGGGCACACTAACCTGTGGGAGGTGGCAATGGCCTGTCGTGCGTCCCAAAGGTAGTGGAGGTAGTTTACATCCATCAGAAAGTCTGAACCTCGACAGTAGCCAACGCTGTCTGACACTGACAGCTCTGACACGGACAGAAAGCTGACGTTAGTATACACGCATGTGAAAGTGTGTATGAACTCGTGCATGTGTGAGTCGCACTGACCTGCTCCTTTGGGCCAGTGGATGTGCTCAGAGTGCGAGTGTGTGTTGGCGTTGTGGATGTACACGGGGCACCAGGAGGGCATGAGGAGCAGGAAGGAGGCGGCGCTGGAGGAGTAACAGTCTCTCTGCTTTAAGGAGGAACGTTGCTTCCTGCTCAGGTGGCTGCAGGGAATCAGATACCTGAGGAGACAAAGACACACCCCGCTCAGTCCCAGCATGCATCCAGAATTCATTTACAGTCACATGTCAACAAGCATCCTCCCTGGGAGATACATAAATATTTATGCAATTAAATCCTGTGGCGATTTCTATCATCCTGATCTTGGTGCTAAATGATGGCCACTACATCAACAATATTAAAGGTCCCATATTGTATAAAAGTAGATCTCCATGTCTCTTTGCTTTTGAGATCGTTTTTGGTTCTTAAAACCACTAATATATCTTCTTATGAATATCAAAACAGCAATTAAAACACAGGAAAAGTGAAAAATATGGGATCTTTGCTGTAATGTCCCATGAGCAGTGATGGATCTATTTTGTATCACATTAACTGTGAGTTCTTATTTGTGACTAACACACCAAAAACCAAAAACGCTGCTTATTTGCAGGTTAGGATAAGGTTTTTTAGTTAGCATTAATTATATTAGTCAGATTTCTTTCAGTTTAAAAAAAAAAAAAGCTTTAATCCACATGTTCTGCTTCTTTTTGTGCAGAGAAGAAAGTCCTGTGTCCTGTGAGACGAGACAGAACAGATGAAAGAGACTAAGATTTAACTAAATCTCAGAGTTAGTCCAGTACATGCTGCCGAGAAAAACAGTTTGACCATTTATTTTTGAGCCTGTCAGACCGACCTGAACACCAGCTGCAGCATGACGTCTTCACAGAACAGACCGATCAGAGTCCTGAACAGAGCCAGCGACACCGTACCCAACTGACGGACACACCAAAGGTCAGAGGTCATCTTACTTGTTCGGCTAAAGAATCAATAAAATATCAAACTGCGATCCATTGTTACCGTCACCTGAAAAGGTGTGTTGACCCTGCTGACCAGCGTGTCCAGTATGTGCACGTTGTCGTGCGTGTGCAGCAGGATGAAGGACAGGAAGGTCTGCAGGAGGGCGGGCTCAGAGATGGAGCGCAGGAACAGGTCCAGGTACGCTGTTGTGGTCATCACCTCCTCCACCGTCAGCTACACACACACAGAAATGTTAATGTAGGAGTGATATAACTGAATAACAAAGTATTCAATCACCATTACATGAGCTTTATTTACAACCTGGTGAGAATACTATAAACATGGATTTTCAACTGGGAAACAAACATTCACATCTGCCCTCTAGAGGTAATCACATGTAGGACAAGTGGGAATCTCCTGCCTGCTGTTATTTGTTCTTTTGTACATTTTGGGTCAGCGGTGAAAAGAACAATTTACTCAAGTGTTCTTCTTTGTTTTATCTGAAGTGTTGATCCATAAGAAGATATTTGATTAGATATAAGAACCAAAAACCATCTCAGTGTAGTTTTCTGACAGGTGTTGTTCTGCTGCCTTGTTGTAATTTTACTTTAAGTACATTTTGTTGATAAAACTGATGGAATAGTGCCTCAGTCACATTTTGAATGCAGGCCTTTAACGTGTAGTTGACTAAATATCTAAATCCAAATCCTCAGTCAACACCAACAGGAGTTATCAGGAAATACAGTGGCTGATAGCGACGCTACCTTGTGCAGAGCAGGAGCCAGAACAGGCACCAGGAAGCCGTTGTAGATGTAACCCAGCAACTGAGACCGGATGGAGGGATGAGCAACCTGAGAGGAACAGATGAAGACAGGCAGAGTGATGAATCCTTCTTTTTATTTTTAAATAGCCATTGTGTGTGTGTGTGTGTGTGTGTGTGTGTGTCTGTTTGTTTGTACATTACCTTGGTAACAGCACTACAGAAGTCCAGCGAGTGCAGGAAGTGGACGAGAGCTGGAACCTGTTGACCCAAACATCAGGTAAGAGGGACGTCATCGTTCAGACAGTTAATCTATAAATTAATAAATCACTTCACTGAACCAATATATATTTTGATTCATTCAGACGTATTATTTTTTGTATTTATACATTTTTTATAACTCAAGAAATGTTGGTCTGTTCACCACTGTGGCCCGGACTGAAATAAAATGGATCTTACTTCATTTGCAGACTCAGATCCGCTCATTCATTCATTTATTTCATTCTGTCGCTCATTAGCTGTGTGGTCGTCATGGTTACCTGTTGCCAGTCGGCCTGGTCCAGACAGTGCCAGTCCTCGCTGTAAACCTGCAGCCTGGCCGGGAGAGACGAGTACAGACCAGACAGACCTGTGGCCAGCACCTGTGAACACACACACACACACGGACACAGGTAAGCTGTGCACAAACGCATGAACACACACGTTCCAGTTTAGATCAGTGTATTCTTTTTATATAGAGAAGAGAAAGAGTGCAGATACAAACAAAGGAGGGACAGGAAGGAAATGTGTGTTTTCATTGATAAAGTGACGATTCATTAAAGTTTGACTTTTTATCTTAAACAAAATCTTCCTCCCAGCAGCTTTAAGTCTTCTCATCTAACTCTGCAAGAAAGCAAATCTATTCCTCAGAAAGATGAACTATTTCTTAAACAAGAGAGGAGAGAGAGAGGGAAGACGACAGGAAAGAAAAGCTGGAGGGGAGGAGAAGGAAAAAAAGAGGAGAGAGGAGAACAAAGGAGGAGAAGACAGTAGAAAGCAACATTGTTAACGTCAACATAAACAACAATAACAGCGGCGGCGGTCAAACAGCTGCAGTCTCAAGTCTCACTAACAATCAGGCAGCCGTCCAATCACGTGCAGACTTGCTAATCCCTCCCTGTGTGCGAGCCAATCTCACACTGATTTACTAATCTGCTCTCTGCATAAAGATTGAGGTCAGAGTGTGGTCACATGGGCTTAAATCT